>NC_061815.1:51764872-51929872 GCF_021462225.1 Girardinichthys multiradiatus
ACTCTGCGCTTTGCGCACAACTACATCTGGGCTCTGTCGGAGACCATCCGCATCGCGGACCTGCAGGCGGGGAAGACCGGAGACCCTCCCCTGCTGCTCAGCCCCTCTCTCCTGGTGGAGGCCCCCAGCCCGGGAAGCGACGGCTGTTCCTGGAGCTCCAGCGGCTCTTCGTCCTCTTCCTCGCCGGCTTATTGCGCCTCGAGTCCGGGCAGCCCCTCCGCGCCGGAGGACTACAGGTTCCTGCAGCAGGTTCCCGTGTTCGGTTTCCGCAGCTTCGCTCCGGGCATCTACTGAGGACTGGGGAGCAGAGACAGGTGGAGACAGGTGCCTTAGCAGCCGACAGCAGAAGAACCGGAGTTTGCCTTACAGAGCAGAAGGACTGAAATGAGAAGAACTTTATTCCTCATTTAGATGTTTCCGAGTTTGTGTTTTAATATAAAAATCTTTGCACTCCCCCCTCCCCCAGTGTGCAGGTTAGTCAGGTCTACAGCTCCTCGTCCTCGTCTTCCTCCTTCTCCTAGAGGTGAAAAGTCAACTTTACAATTTGTAGAGCAGTGAAGCAGAAAACTGAGCGTGGAAATCCAGTTTCTGCGCTCTGACAAAAGACTGAAAGGAGCTGCCCCCATCCATTATTCTGTCACCCCCACACAGACTGCCCCCCTCCCCCCCCACACACACACTCTGTTGTTGTTTTTATTTATTTGGTTTCGTCACATAGAAAGTTGTATTTTGTACATAAAGAGATTTTTATTCTATTTACTGGAACTTTCCTGCTTTTTCTGAATAAATAAAGTTTTAACGTTTCTATAAAACTAGCCGCCGTGTTTTTCTTTGTGGCCAATCAGAGGCTTCTGGAATCTTTTATAATAATTAATATTAATAAGATAACGGTTTGCTCAGAACAGCAGGTGGAAAAACAGAGCAAAGAGGTTTTACTGTCATGTTAATGGAGAAAACAACCAAACAACAGGCAGCCTGATTCAGTCAAATTCATCATTTTCACTGAAAATATTCGGTTTATTTCAAAGATAAAAAAATAAATATTTATTAAAGCAGCAACAAAACACGATAATAGGATAAACCAAATAATAAAAGTGAAAATATACATTTATTATCTCTCCTTCCTGTTTTGGTCAATGTGATATTTTATAATTATTTTATATCCATAAATGTTTCTTGAAAAATATTCGATTTTAACCTTGCATATTTTTATGATTAAATCTAACAGGATGATGCTGCAATTTCTAATCTGTTGTGCCCCTGAAATACTTTGAAAGTCAAAGTGAAAAAAGATTTTTAATCTTCAAACATTCAGATTATATCGACATTAAAATAATTTCTCTGGAGTTTATCTCTACTGTTCTTCTTTAGTTGGACCTCTGACTAAATTATCAGAGCATTTTATGAAAACACTGATTAATAATTCAAATTTAAACTACTAGAAACATGAACAATAAAAGCTGCTGTGCTTCAGTCTCAGGAGTTTTTCAGCAGATTTTCTGGTTTGTTTATTGAACATTTTACTAATTATTATTGAATTAATTACATCGGTTCTATTTTCAAAGGCGCATTTATAACATTTTCATTTCATTTCTGTAATGTGTAATTTGTTCGAAGGAGAACATGAGAAGGTTCCTCTATTCCTGCAGAAACTTCCCGAACCTTTTGGGTGGATCCTCCTGTCTATCCACGCGTGGAGGAGCAAGCCAGCACTGAGAAAGGGCCTGCTGCGGTTTTATTCTATTTATTAGAGTTGTAAATAAAAACCTGAAATAAATAATACATCTCTGAGAATTTGATCTTTTACTCGTTGTTGTCTCCGGAGCTTCAGGGCTCCTTCTGTTTAATCTGTGGAGATTATCTCAGACACTAAAACTGTTTTTCTATCGTTAATTATTTCTTTGCGGGGACGCGGTGGTCTGGCGCGCCCCCGATCCCAGCGCCCCGCATTGTTGTTGTGCGCGGGGGCGTGCGGTAATCGAGCGGGATTAACCGCCGGCGGGCCGCGTGCACCTGCAGCCTCATAATGAGCTCCAGTGAGTTTTAATTAGACTTCTATTGTGGAGGATGAGGAGGATGAAGCCAAACCTGACAACTGCTGCGGCGCGCTGATTGGCTGCCAGCACACGCGCCTCACGCACACCACGCCGAGTTCACGTGAAAACCGCAGACCCATCAGGACGGAAAAAAAGATCTGAAACAAGATCAGACCTGAGTCTGAAAAGCAAGGATGGGAAAAGGTTCACTTTTTGTTTGTCTTTGATTTTTTCCAGACTCTAGAACATTCCCGGTTCTGGTGTCATCAGTGGTTCCATTTAAATATCCATTCATTACTGCAACACATTCAATGAGGCAGGAATGAAGGCACAAACTATAATCTTCTTAGACTTCAGCAGCTGATTGAATTCTTGAATCAGTTTTAGTGCCACACCGAGTCTCTGAGGATCACAGACGTTCAGATGGTCTCCAGTTTGACACCAAATGTGTGAGAAAATTATTGAGCTGTTTAAAAACAACGTTCCTCATAGAAAGCTTGGAAAGGATCTCCATATTATTCCTCTGCAGACCAGAACATCATGAAACCATCCAGGGAACCCAAAAGAGGTTTAGGGAGCATCCTCTGCTGGACACCCATGATCTCTCATTCATTAGATGGTTCTGCATCCAGAACCATCATTCATCTCCAGCAGATAGAACCTTATGGAGCAGGGACTACTTTGGAGAACCTTGGTCTGGCTCTACGTTCAGAGTTACAGTCACAGACTTTATGAGCAGAGAAGAAGCCTAATGTTGACCTCAGAGGAGGAGTCTGGGATGGACCATCACAGAGTGGGAACATGGATCCGAATGCATCAGTTCTCCAGAAGTTTGTTGTAGGAGGAGCATCCAGCCTGTTGTCATCAACCAGTCCCTGCAGCCAGGCTCTGTGATGGTAGGAGGTTGTATCATGGTATGGGCTTGGATCATTTCACCTTCTGTGATGCAGCATTAATGGAGGAAAGAAAGAGCAACAGATACATCCATCCATGTCTCACCAAGATAATGGAAAACCACATTGCTGCGGCCTAGCTGAGGAAGAGGAGGGTACAGCTGCTGTCCTGACCTGTTGTTAACGGCTACTGTTGGACATCTGAAGATATGTTTGCAGGAAGAATGAGACAAAGTAACACAGCTCTCAGTGGCTTGTGTTGAAGTGATGGGAGAAGCTATGGGATCATTTCACTGGGATGTTTAGCGGTGAAATTTACAGTCCATGACTTTTAAATGAGGACAATGGGAAACCAGCTCCCAAAGACATGGAGACCCTGGATGATTCCTGCAGTAAAGCTATGTCCTAATCCATCACCTCAAAAACCACTCAGACCAGTAAGAAACCAGACCAGTTCAGTCCGACTCTCAGGGACCCGTTTTATAATCAAATTGATCTGAGGTCAACCGTCCTCTTCAGAAAGAGCTGTGGCTGATCAATGATGAAGATGTGATCAGTATTTCCTGTATTTTCTTCCAATGAGATAAAACGTTTCTTCAGCCAGCAAGTCAGAGTCAAGATGATCTGCAAACATTTGATCCTCAGATGGATAAACCCAATAATTTAGAATATTCTGGTAAACAAGGAAAATCTAAAATCCCGAACATCCCAAACACTACTGTTCAGGAGGAACTGATCCTGCTCCTTTTGACACATCCTCCTGATGAGAACCACATATCTCTCCCTCTCTGCTCCTCGTGAAGTCAAGCTCTGCTCATGTTCCTCTGAACGGATCAGAAACCTCCAGCCAGCCCACTCTGAGGGGTCAGAGGTTACAGATCAGTGTCTCGGCTGACCTGGGATCTGCGCTGAGGGCTGGCTTTGTCTGCTGATGCCTCAGGGCAACAAACAGCTCCTCTGAAGCTCTGGTCCAGGATCAAGGAGCCTGAGTCCAACCTAACAGAGAGGAGGATTAAATCAGATCCAGGGATCCAATCCTGTTCTAACCTGGAAGGCTGAAACCTCTGATCTTCATCTGAAGAAAACAGGTTTCTTCATCACAACATGATCTGATTTATTCCTGGTCTGTTGATTTAGCCTAATTTTCTCTCAGACTTTGGATTAAACCCCAACGGGATCATGTTCTTTATTCAGTTCTGGAACACATCCTGCCACCACTGCAACCTTCTCTGCTTCACAGGCATTACAGGCATCAGATCTGATGAGAAGGACCACAAAGCAACATCTGACCAGAGATTTGTCTGAGGCTATCCTTTCTTCTTTCACAGCTGACCTAATCTTCAGCTGCTTCTTTCCAGAACCCAGATGATATGAAACCAGTTCTCCTTGTCTGGGCCACCTGGGCTGGACTGCTGTTTTGGACAGATCACCTGCTGTAGAAACCAAGTGGTGCAGCAGGAGAGCCTCCTGAAACAGTTTCAGATATAATGAGCTGTTGTGACGCGTCAGTCAGCTTTCTCCGTCAGACCCGATCCAGGTCCAGTTCTCAGAACATTAAGAAACTAAAGGTTTTCCACAGCTTCTCTAAAACTTTCCTCTGTGCTTCTGCTCACTAGACCGCATTCAGGACAAAGACCCTCAGCTGCTGGAGCATCAAGATGTTTATTTCCATCAATGCCAGTAAAACGTTTCCTGGATATGAGCTTCAGTATCTTCTGTTACCGTGACAACATGCAGAGCATCATCCAAGATGGAGGACGTGATGTAGGAAGCGGAGCCTTGGTAGCTGGTCCCTGCTGAGCCTCCATCCTTCAGCTCTCAGTGCTTTACGGGTCTCCATCCAGAGCTCAGATCAATAACTGGGAGTCTGTGATCACACTGAGCTCAGCAGGGTTGCTTTGAGGGGAGGATCTCCTGCTGTCTGCTCCATCTTCTCCTGATCAATAGTTAATGAGAAGATAGTACTGTAAATCAGATGATCTCAAGCTTTGAAAGCTTTAAACCAACCTCTGAGAGCTGAATGTTCTGTCAGATAAAACCTCTATCATTTTACAACATCAGCTACCGAGTCGAAGACAACATCTGAGCTGGATTCATATGGAAGATGATCAGAGAAGACCATAGCCTGCAGGCCTGACATCTCAGTGCAGTTATTGTAGCCCAGCTGGTTCAGAGGAAGAACCTTAGCAGAGTGTCACCCACTCTTCCTCTTCTCCTCACACACTGGTCCAACAGCACAAGTAACATTACAGGAGCACCAGCGCCACCTATAGTAACATGATATAATTAGATTTTTTCAATAAGAGGTTCTGACAAAGATAGAAACACACAGACAGATCTTGTCCAGAAGAAAGTCAGGACTTTTTTCCACCAGACTGGTCCAATTAGTGTTTTGAATTTTTAGGGAACTGAATTTAAAAGTTAGAACCTGATGCTCATGGAGCAGTGCAGCTGCAGACTGTTTTACTTTGATTCTTCTCCAAGCTTTTCAGCATTATGAACCTTTGTATGATGAAGAGATATATGAATGTTTTTGTCCCACATCTCTAAAGTCCACTGACTGGAAGCTAATGGACTGACTGGAAGCTAATGGACTGCTACTGGACACACCTCTGTGGTTGTTCACCTGTTCACCTGTTGCTCCGCCCTTCTCCTGTCTGTCAAACTGTCTCAGATACTTAGAGGACCAATTACACTGCACTTAAGCTCCTGTTTTGGCAACAGGTGATGGTCCAGCAGAAGGATGGAAGCTTGAGGTGTTTCACAGAGCAGAGCCTCCAGCAGACCTCTGCAGAAAGACCTGTCAGTCCACAACTCTGAGCCAGGCTTATGCCTGAAGAACCTTGTCATCATCCATTGATTGGACCAAAATAGCCTAATGAATATTGAATCTGTTTCCCTGTGGATGGAGTAACCGTGACTCTGCATGGCTAACAGGAAACAAAGAAGCAAACTGCAGTCACTGCAGAAGCAGGAAATCCACCAAATGGTCTTGGTACCTTTAGTTCAGTTTTGAGTAGGTTTCCTCTGCTACCGAGACCTTTATCTTTGGTTTTGAGTCAGTTTTCTCTTCTTTGTGCTACTTTGACAGACAGCTCTTCTGGAGTGTGCACAGAGAGACATCAGTCAGATTAATCAGCGCCCACACTCATTCAGCTCATTGTAAATTCCTCCACATTGTTCTCAATTTGTTAGCCTACTTTATGTTCTTTGTTTGCAAAGAATAAAGCTCTCCACAGTGTTCTCCTCCTCCTCCTCTCCTCTAGCACTTTTTACTGCATGTTTCACCAGGAGAACAGTTCCTGTCACCTTTTCCTCTTTTCTTTTTGCTCTCAGTTGGAGATGATTCTTCTTCATTTTTCCTTACGTCACTTTATTTACTTTATATTACTGGGCCGTTGTTTAACTTCCAAATGGAGCAATGATTCCTGAGGAACAAATCAAACCTAAGGAAAAGATCACAGAATCCAGAAAGTTTCTAAAGCCAGAAGAGTTTTATATCAACGGCAGTTAAAATCGTTCTGGTTCCACCAACTGAGACGACAGTCAGAAAAACACTGAACCAGTCTGGCTGCTTGGAAGGGCTGAAGGAGAAAGCATCTTCTCTCTAAAACAAGATGGCAGCAGGACTGAGGTTAGCAAAGCTGCGTCTGAATAAAGAACAAGACTTCTGGGACAATATCCTCTGGACAGTTGATACCAAAGCAGAGATGTCTGGCCGTGATGGACAGAACAATGATGGAGGAAACCAAACACCTCATACCAACCAGGCATGGTGGAGGAGGGCTGATGGGCTGGGACGAAGAAAAGCAATCCACAAATTAAGATTTAAGAAAGAAAAGCTCAGCATCGTCCACTTTTTACTAAAGTTCAGCCGATTAATGAGAAGAAATAAAGAAAATCAGAGAAAGACAACAGAAGCAGAAAGAAAAGATGAAAGAGGAAAGAAACTGAAAGAGGTGAAAAGGGGAGGAGAGGAGGAGTGTTGGCCTGAGGGCGACTGACCGACCTTCATGATGAAGAGACACACAAAGACTGAAGGCTTTCTGGGATCATTCTTCATCATTTCATTGCCTTCAGTGAGGAAGAATAAACTCAGGCATGACTAAAATATTACAATTAACATCTTTTAGAGGAAAGCTTACAGAAACAGCCTCAAACTGACATGTCAGGTCAGAGATTTCTGTTGTTTAAACATAAAGTCATTCAAAGAGCTTCTGTCCATCAACATTTAGAAGAACATGAAGAAAAACCTGCAAAAATTGTCAGCTAAAGGAAAAAAATCAGCAAATTAGTTGTGTTCAATTCCTTATTCCTGAGACCATCTCTCCTTTCTTTGTTCTTTGATGAGAACGTTTTAAATTCTTTCCATCTTTAATTAGGAGAAGCTGAAAGAAAATAATCAAATAAAAAAGTTCCTAAACCTCCAAATGTTTTTAATTCAGATATTAAATCTCTGCAGTTTTATGTGTTTATGTCTTCATCTAAACTCCTTCAACTGATTGTTTTTTTCTGGTTTCAGGGTCCTCTGGACTTAACTGTGCTTAAATGAACCTTTGGCCAGAGTCTGTACAAGCTTTAGTTTGTATTGTAAGATGTGAAGCACTGCAGGGGCCTTTAGGAAAGAGGGCCCACAGGCACACAGCAGACAAACAGGCCAAGAGGACAGCTGCAACAGTAAACTCCAGCAGGTCAGTGAACGCATCATGAGGAAACAGCAGATTTACGCTTTCAGAAGCTTCAAACTGGAGCCACAGTGGAACACTTGTTGTTCTGCCAGTCAGAGTTCAGGGCCAAAAATCCCTATTGATGGAGGAATTTCTGATGCCACCTGAACACCTCATGCAGCTCTCTGCTGCTGCAGGTCGAAGGTGAAGCTGTTGGAGAGGTACAAGTGGTGGATGAAGGACTCGGAGTGGCTGAAGAGGAGCTTTAAGAGGGGAGAGTGTCAATCAGCAGAGCAATGAAGCTGCAAACACACACACACACACACACACACACTGCTTCCTCAACACTGATCAGGGATGATGGCAGCTGAGATGATCTGTTTCTGAGTTAAACAGGATCATAGAAACTATTCAGAAAAAAACAGATTTATTTTCCATTCACAAGGAAACAATCTGAGGAGTTAAATAAATAAATAAAATAAAACACATAATATTAAAGCTTAATTTATGACTAACTTCTCTGGTTATGATTCATTTTTCTCACTCTGAGGTAAAAACATTTATTTAAAATGAAACTTTAAATCATTTTAGACAAAACTCTGAAACTCAATCATGAATCTTCTTTGCTCAAACTGCAGACAGCAGAAGATTCAGGTCCAATAAAATCATCTCTGACTCAGGATGGGTCAGTAAGACGGTTCAGACTACAGGAACCAGAAGGTCCTTTTCCATCCATCGTTCTGTCTCCTTTCATGATTTTTATGATCTGTTTATGTTTGAAACACCCCAAATTCATTCGGTAATTGCTCTGATTCCAGCATCAGTGCCGCCTGATCCAGTTTGTGTTTGGAGCTCTTCATTTAATCTGATGGTCCACAGCAGCAACCTAAGCTCAGACTAACTTTCTCATTTCCCTCATCTGCAGTTTGACCACATATAGCTAATACTGGTTCAGTCCCACCACTAGTGGCCTGAACTGGTCCCAGATGGTAAAACCCTGCAGAGATGTAACATGAAGTCCAGCTGGGTGGTCAGACCCAATTTGAGCTCATATGAAATGATTCAACATGACTGAGATTTCTATTAGTGGTGCATTCAATGAATGCCAGAGAATCAGTGATTTCTGTACTCCAGCAGAGAAAACTGTTAAACCTAAATTACAGACCCGGTTCCCTGATCCAGTTCATTTCTCTGTGAAGTTATGGATTCATCTTAGAGTAAAAATTAAACCAGTTTCTGATTTCTAAGCTTCAGTAAATGCAGCCTCAAGTTGGAGTTGGGAGCAGATGGATATGCTGAGGTCAAATCATTCTTAGTTTCCTGCTGCAGATCCAAGAACCAGAAAAGAACCCAGAGGTCACTTTGTTCTGAGAAACATCTGTTGATGTTAAATAGGACTTTTTCCTACCTTTTTCATGCTTGGAATAGCAGCAGGTGGATCCAAGCTACAAGATCAACCAAACAACCAATCAGCAATTATTTGTACAGCACCACGATTAAAAAGTTTAATAAAAACACACAAATGATAAAAATTAACCAAGCAGAAGTATTAACAACATGTGATTATATGGAAGGCCTGTAAACAGCACAAAAAAGAGGGGAAGACATGCACCACTGGCCTCCAGGGTTGAGCTGTGTCCAGGGCTGGGGCATCTGTAGATGGGTCGCAGGCTCTACGGCTACACCACGCACCCAACTAAGAAAAGGTTTTATTTTGGCCTGGAGGCGAAGCTCTAAAACCAGAATCAGTCTGTTGTCAAATTTTATCTTCACTTTCTGCTGGAAAGTTGAGGCCAAACATAACTCAGGAATGGAAAACTAAATGCATAAAGTCTTCTCATTACTGAGGTGTCAATATTTCAAACAGGCATATTTCCCTTATGTAGCTTAGTGGACAGCCAGAAGTCTCCCTTTCACTGCGTTTACTGGCACCTAGATTTGCATCATCAGCATCGCAGTGAAAAGACGGATTATTCTTGGCTGGAGCCTGAAGACAGCATGAACAAAGAAAACAGTACAGGGCCAAGAATGAAGCCTTGTGGTACCCCACAGGAGAGTAAAAGGAGGATGAAATTGCATCACCAACCATAACAGAGAAACTTCTGTTTACTGAATACGACCAAACCAGTTCTGGACAGAGCCACCAATATTCTCCAAGCATGGCCTACTGGATGAAACAGCTGGTAGATGTGATCTTTGCGTTGAAGATGAGCAGCAGCAGGAACATGGAGTCAGTTTGTGAAACATGTAACATGCTACATGTTTCACAAACCCAGCAATTGTCATGACCCCCCTGCGCCTCCACAGACAAAGATACAGATCAGGAACCTGAACCTTCGAGCTCCCACTGCTGTTCAGGTAAACAGATGGAGGTTCTGCCCTCTGAGCTCTCTGCTCCACAAGATAACCTCTGACTCCCCTCCTCAGCCATCCTCCTCCTTCACTGCCATTGAATGCACCTGTGATCCCGCCCCCACACCAGCTCCAGGTCCATGTCTTGACAGAGTGGAGTTTCCCCCGTAGCAGACCTCTGGCCCTCACAAATTGGTTCATTTTCTGAGCAGGGAGGCATCAGCGGAGGAGAAGCAGCTTGATCCGTCTGAAAGAACCACATAAGGAGCTCTGGTTTGGGATATGAAGATGAATGTGGAAAAATAGATGAACGTTGAGAAAGATCCTTTATTACATCTGCAGCAGCTCACAAACACGAAGATGGTCAAAAATCTAAAAATGGAACAAATCAGAGAAAATGTTGATGACAGTGCAGGAACTGGTTCTGAATTTATTGTTGGAGAGGTTTCAGTAGCTCCTTTCAGATCCCAGTTTCACAATAAACACACAACAATGCACCTCCATGAAAGATCACCTTGACCTTTTACAGCACCCCAGGCGATCCACAGAGATTCAGGCCTTGTGGGCTTACACAGCATTTTCTGTGATTTCAGAACCAAAGGAATGTGACTTAAAACTTGCAGCATTCTCCTGAACAATGCATAAGGCCTGTGGGCTGAGTTTATGTCAGTTTACCAGACCTCATGCAGGCTTTCAGATCCATTCAGTGCTTTCATCATCCTCTGCCTGTTAGCTGCATCAGATCCTGCAGAGCAGCAGGTCACATGAAGTCTGGAACCAACATTTTCAAATGAATCTTGAAGTGAAAATGGAGGCCAGAACAAAAGTTTTATGTTAGCTTTCGTTAACAGCCTTGCTGCAGCGTTCTGCACAAACTGAAGGCGAGCCAAGGAGGCTGTTTTCAAAAGTAGAAAGACTATTACAATAGACTGAACGGGGGGAAATAAAAGCATGAACACCCATCTGTAGTTCAGTAACTTAGAAATGTTCCTGAAATGATAAAAGCAATTAGGAACCAACATTTTACTGTCAAAGATGACTATGTCTCAGATGGAGCTAAAGATGCTGCCTGATTTTAAGGAATTTTATCATCAGGGGAAATAAGAAGAGTTTGATTTAGATTGTCTAGGACAGATACATGGTTAAACACAGAAAGACAGAGACAGGTGGATCATCTATAGGAAGTTATGGCCAGCAGTAGCTCAGCTGATGTTCTCCTCCACGAAGAAGAAGAACATCAGCTGAGCAGCCAGTTGTTCTTCCAGGTTTTCGTGAAAGATCTATCAGTAACTCTACTGTCTGCTGATTTGTGGACTTTGTGGTCTCTACTGAGGTCTTCCTCCTCTTCACCTAATGGGGGGGTGCAGTTATTGTTATTGCGTTGTTTGGAGGGCAGGGGGCTCCAGAGGTTGGCCCCCTCTTGTTTTCCACGATTACCATGAAATTCTTAATGTCTACACGGCTCGTTGCTGAGCCGAGTCATCCAGAGGGCGAGGGGCTCCGGCTGTGACCCCACCCCCAATCCCACAGTCACCACTGCACCCTGGATTCACCCCCTCCCCTCCTGCTGCCACAAAGTTTCAGGGTTCAGCTCAGCCCGCCGTGTCCCGGGTGAACCTCTGACCTCCGACACTCCGAAAAGACTGGAGCAATTTCCAGAGCAATAAAGCTTCTCCATGACAACGAGGGCCGCCTATCACACAATGTGGTCAGATGATGTGTGAGGAGCAACAGGAAAACCACTTAAAGTTCTGCCGGACCTTTTCCATGCTGTGACCTTACCCTGACAGCATCCTTCCACCTGGAACATCCTCCTGCTGTAGCAACATCTAACAGTCTGTAGGAACCCATCACTGCAGCAATCTTTATCCTAAAGGTCCGAACATTCCTACAGCAGCAACACTTAAAGTTCTGTTAGAACCTCTCGCTGCTGTCAACAGAACCCTAAATTCATTCTGACATCCTGATGTTATCCTGACAAATCCCTACCGCCATTCCAACACTGTCCAGGTGTTTCTGCCTCTGAGTAGAACCACCAGTGTGATAGATCTGTCCTGACCTCATCCAAACATTTCCCCTGATGTAGTGCAGGAACATCTCTGGACCTTGGCACAGAACCATCCTGCGGCTCCTCCGGCCCTGCAGACGTCTGTGTCTCTGCAGTGGGAGCGGCGCTGTGTAGGCCTCGTCCGGCTCTCCGCCTGAATAATGAGCTCCTTCTCTGTTTCTGAGCCGATCATAATAAAGCTTTCAGAGAGATTTCTTTTTTAGCTTCTGGAAAAAATTCACCGTGAAGAAAAGTATAAATCAGAGCTTTAAGTCGGCCGGGCTCATCAGCAAGGGCCACAATGGTAGTGAGGAGGGCGCGGACGAGGGGACCGCCATAATGTAAAATAGTTAAAAGCTTATTAGAAGCGCTGAAAGGCAGAGTGATTTCCACTTTGTTTCGGAACACCCTGAGCTCATCCTTTCAAGTGATTGTGAAGGGGGCAATTCAAATCTCTTTGGGCCCATATGAATGAAGGCCCCTCTTAAAGCTCCTTTATAAGCCAGCAAATTCCCCACAGGCGTATGCCCTTTAGCTCCATTACTGATTTACCCGGAGCATTCATCTGCAGCCTTCTGCTGCCATTGTTCTGCAGCAGCCACCCCTGCACCTGACAGCAGCGGCCCTCCGGCCTCACAGGGCCCGGCTCCTGCAGAAACATGTGAAAATGGGAGAATCTGCTCCTGGGTTTGTGTTCGGAGTGAAACAGCGGATCATCGGAGCGGGAGGGAGGGGTTCTGCTGTTAAACATCCCCCCGGATAGAAAAGGTGGAGGCCTGATCCCCTCACTCCTTTCTTTCTCCTTTTCTTTATTTTCTCCCACTAACCTCCCCCTCCGCCCTCCCCCTGCCCTCCCATTCAGATAAAGGACAGAAAAAAATTCCAAGTGGGCCTATTGGTGCTGTACTTAGATTAATTAGGCTCTCCTTTAGAGCCCATTCAGTGCCTCTCTCGAGCGGGGGTCCCACTCCCTCTCTGTGTAAAGTTTTCAGAGACATTTGCATTTGTTTGTGTGGTTTGGTGCTGCGTCGAGGCGGAGGAGAAGCCGCACAAAGGCCGAGCAGGGAAAATATTCTTTTAATGGCTTTTTCACTGCTTTTCGCTGTTTTCTTTGCCCTCCTTTCAGGGCTAACAGCCCTCCACAACACGAGGGCCGACACAGAAGGAAATTCAGGAAAAGTTGTCAGAAGAGAGACGAGAGGTTTGAAATCAGATCCGACACTCACAAAGACACAAGAGGCAGTGAGTGCATGTTGTGTTGGAGGGGGTGTCTGGATGCCTGAGCATGTGCGCTCATGCATTAACAACATTACAGTTCATGCAGCTCAACAGAAACAGTAAAGTTTCTACAGCATGAAACCGTCTGGATTAGACATTTCATTTTAATCCTGCAGATTTACAGATTGTGCAGCTGCAGAAACACTGAGCAGCATGTTTGGGTTTTAATGGATGGAAAGAATTCCTGATCCAACCCTGAAACTGATGATTCTGGGAGGTTTTAACCATCTGTTTAAATAGAAAAAACTGCATCTTTCTGCACAGACCCAGAACCTTCTGGCTGTAGTCAATCTGTTGTTCTGAAGCTGAGAGCTCCTGCGGGATTCTGCTGCAACTGATGCATGAAGAACATTAACTGGGGTCTCGTTTCCTAAACCTTCTGAGATTATTTATCCTGAAAACTTCTTGAAAATGGGCTGCACGGTGGTGCAGTTGGTAGCACTGTTGCCTTGCAGCAAGAAGGTCCCGGGTTCAATTCCCAGCCTGGGGTCTTTCTGCATGGAGTTTGCATGTTCTCCCCATGCATGCGTGGGTTCTCACCGGGTACTCCAGCTTCCTCCCACAGTCCAAAAACATGCCTGTTAGGTTAATTGGTAACTCTAAACTGCCCCTAGGTGTATGAATGAGTGTGTGCTTGTTTGTTTGTGTGTTGCCCTGCGATGGACTGGCGACATGTCCAGGGTGACCCTGCCTCTCGCCCATAGACTGCTGGAGATAGGCACCAGCTCCCCCGTGACCCACTATGGAATAAGTGGTAAAAAATGACTGACTTCTTGAAAATCACACAACAGACCCATCAGAAGATGTTTTATCCAGACAGAGAAAATATAAACTCAGGAGAACAAGATGAAAACGGGACCGAGCTCTGCTGGATCGGGCTGAGGCTAGTTGGGTCCGAGGTCACCACTTTTGTCTCACAGTAGGAAGGTCTCAGGTTCAAATCTCATTCTGAGTGAAGCTATTCCATGTTTGAGCTATAACCTGAGTCCCCTACAGCCTCAGTGCACACTTTAGATCTGCAGACACCACCTGATGATGAGGAGCACTGGCTTTTCTACTCGCCCTGAAAACACAGAAGGTGACACCGTTCTGTTGGAACTTCTACCTTCTTCTGAAGCATAGCTCGTCCCAGATGATGAAATAAAAGGCTCACGTTTTTATTTGGGTTTCTTCTGCAGACGAAGATGTTGGTCAGTTTAAAGCAGTTCTTCATTATTGAGCACGAGGAGCTTTCTCCTCACAGTTTTTGTTGTCTGATTGTAAAAAATAATTTAAAAAACCAAAAACATCTTTGAAAATGAAATTTTAGATTTTAGACCCGACAAATGTAGTTTTTATCTTCCTGTTGAAAAATACGTTTTTGTCTAACGGCAAACAGTGAAGCACGTGTGTGTGTGTGTGTGTGTGTGCATGTTTCTGCTGTTCACGTGAGCTAACAACAGATCAACAGGCTGAAAGAGGACGAAGAGTTTAATCCTCACATAGTCAGGACCCCTCATCCTCACCCTGAATACAGACCCCTCTGCTCCATGCGAACAAGCATCCTCACACACACACACACACACACACACACACACACACACACACACACACACACATGCAGGCACAGATGCATGTAAGCATCTCCCTGCCAGGAATACAGACAGTTTCATTTTAAAGGAGCAGCCTGCAGAGTTTGTTCTATCCACATTGATTTTTCTGACCAACCATCAGCTTCTGTTGGTAACCATGACAACAAGTCCCATCAATAACACACTTGAGCTCAGTTTATTGATTTCCTTTGAACATAATTTAAAAGAAAAACCAAAGCAGGAATAAAAGTTATCAGTCGAACAAACGGTTGGATGAGGGAGTCAACCTCCCCCCCCCCCCACATGTTACATCACTTTCTCAATCATTTCCATCCTGAACATCCATTTCAGTTTCACCTTAAAGATTTGTAATAATTACCGGAGTTTGAATCCGATGTTACAGGGAACGAGAAACCCTCACTAGAACCCAGCTTCTGATAAATATCATTTTTTACTTTTTTGTCATCATAGAACTGCCCCAAAAACCTAAATACACAGCTTTTGGTTGATCACACCTCCACCTCTGTCTCTAAACAAATGTCAGATGTTTCCTGGACCTAGATGGTTTCTTCACCATGTTTGAATCAGTCAGATGATCAATAGGCAGACTGAGGTTTCTGCAGGTTGGACATCGCAGAAATGGTCTCCAACCTAAAACATCCGTTTAACTCTGATCCCAGCCTCTGATCCTCATCCAGTTACTGTTTCATAAGGATGTTCCTGTCACTTCTCTCTTTCTCATCTGACGTTAGCTTGGAAACTCTGAGAGGAAGAAATATGAAGCCAGGAACAGAAGAGGAGGGAGGGAGCAGATGAAGGAGGGTTAGCGATTGAGGACGCTCATAGTAATAAAAGCGTTGTTTGCAGGCTGCAGCCTGAACATGCAGCAATGACTACCAGGACCACAAGAGGCCAGGGCAGGGTCAGGGTGAACAGCAGCTGTGTGGTTGGGGGGTGGGGGGTAATCTTCTGATGGGACCCGTTCTGGACAGAATTCAGAGTGACGCTGCGTCTCAGAGGCAGAAAACTTAATTGATGCTGCTGATCTCTAATATCCTCAAGCTCTGTTGTTCCTCTGTGATCCAGACTTTCTTGTAACCTTGTAAAGCGATGGGGATCAGCAGTTCTCCAGCCTTTCCAGAGGTTTTTCAGGGAGAGCTTTTGAACATTTAGTCTTTTTCACCAGTTTCAACGTTTAAAAAAAAACCTTCGCAGGGTCAGAAGTCCCAGGTCCTGGCCTTTAAATCTGCCTCAATGTTTTAACCTGCAGCTCTGAGAGAAACAGAAACCTCTCCTCCCTGGTGTCAGCTGCACACACACACACACACACACACACTCACAGATGCATTTAAGCAGGTGTAGCAGGAATCACATCCATCACCTGCTGAAGCTGCACATCACTTTATCTTATTGACTCAGAGATAAACGTCTGCAGCTGCTGGAAGCTGCAGCATCACTCAGACCTGCTGACAAGGTCTGGGATTTATCCAGAGGGTTCTGTAGGTGTGTGTGAGGGCGTCAGCTGGGATCTTGGGCCACGAAGGAGCACAGATAAAGAGAATCTAGAGAATAAAAAGTTCCAGAGTGATTTCCTACCTTCCTTCCATTTCTATACCTGCTGAACCTCTGCAGGTGTGAGAGGCTCTATCTCCAGCTGGGCAAGAGGAGTGGGTCCAGTCCATCACAGGACGCAGAGAGCTAGTAACCTAACTGGGCTGTAGGAGGAAGCTGGAGTACCCAGAGAGAACCCACACATGTACAGGAAGAACATCAAAACTCCACAGCCCACAGCCAGGATTCAAACCCAGAACCTTGCTGATGTTCACTTTTCTGCCATTATTATAGAAAGCATGAAGTGAGACTGCTGCGGTACCGGTCCAGGTTGAAATGATCCTCAGATCCAGGCCTTTCACTTCTGTTCTATTTGCTCTATGAAGATGATTGATAGAAACTGTATCTGAACTCGGTTCTGAAGGACAGGTTCTTTACTCCCCAGTAAATCTAGAACCTACGCACACAAAGGAATACGGGAACATAGGAACCAGAAATAAAATGCTGCAAACTTGCAGGCCAAATTAATTCTGCAAGCATCAGGAGAGCTGAGAACATATTTCTTCTGATCAACAGTCTGACACAAGAACTCATGTTGGTTATTGGATTTATTGTGACTTCCCTTAAATAAGCTGCTGTTGCTGAAATAACTGAGGCTGAAATATTTTCTGTATTGTTTTAGTTTCTATTCCAGGACTGGACCTAAAAAAATGGAACGAACAACATTAAAAAAGTTAAAGTTGTTTTGAAAAGTGATGTTTTTATTTGACCAGAAACAAATAATCAACCTAAAATGAGGCTCAGCAAATGTCTTTAATGTGCAGCAAATGTGATCCCCTCTTGACAAATCGTCTAACCCTCTGTAGAGGAATGCTCCCGACAGACCACAGCTGTGGTAAAGATCACTAGAACCTCAGCACTGAGTGTGAAACAGAATCCGGTCCAAAGAAAAACCCAGACCTCTTAAACAGGTTACGGGATCACCTGGATCACAGCAACCAAAACAGCAGTGAGGACCAGATCTGGACTATGGGACAGAACTATGGATCATCATGGAAAATGTGGAGGTTCAGAACCACCCAGCATGAGACAGAATTGAAGGATGGGATCAGGTTGGGAATCCAGACAGATAATCAGGAGAACCAAAGTCAGAGAGCTGTGATTGTCCCATTGTTATCACAGACAGTGAACTCATCACATAGCATCACACCGGCTCAATTCTTCTTCTCTGCTTTAAAAAGGCTGCAGCTACAAAGTGCTGTGGAGGTCAGGGTGATGAGGTGGGGGCAGGGTTTAACACAGAGGTCGGCATCAACAATCACAAGAATGTTCTGAACCACCTCAACCCCCCAGTCCTCAGGGAGACGGCCGCCGTTTCAGAGCACTTCCTCTTGTAGAGGTCAGAGGTCAGAGTTTCAGGTACCTGAATGCAGCACATTCTGAAGGTGAAACAAAGCAAGCTGCCAGTCAGCTGTATAAAACTTCCAGTTTCTCCAACACAAAAACAGTGTGAATTCACACAGCTTGGCGACAGGAAGTGAGGCCGGAGTT
Organism: Girardinichthys multiradiatus; assembly: GCF_021462225.1. Lineage (NCBI taxonomy): Eukaryota > Metazoa > Chordata > Actinopteri > Cyprinodontiformes > Goodeidae > Girardinichthys > Girardinichthys multiradiatus. The sequence continues at coordinate 51,782,819 of NC_061815.1, forward strand.
AAACTGAATAATTCTGACGAATACCTGCAGAAGTGCAGAAGTGTCTGAGCCTGAAACAAAACCTGCACTTTTAGGGACTCTGAATGCTCATCCAGGCATTAAACTGCGTGTTCTCCAGGAACAAAAGAACCTCCTCTACCCCGTCCCTGCAGAGGCCACAGGTCAACCCAACAACTGGCTGCAGTCCCGCTTCTCTGACCTGCAGCTACTGCTGGGCGGATCAGCTTTCCTTCAGCAGACCATCAGCTGTGACAGAGCCGAACCTGCTGCGGCGGCCAGTTCTGCTGCAAAACCGGTCCCGGGAAGCAGCCTCTGCTGTGGGAGCTGGTTCTGATGCAGGGACTAGACAAAGATAAAGACAAAAAACTAAAGAAAACATATGTGGGAAGTTTATATGGTTCTGAACCAGCCCCAGCAACTCACACAGTCGGCGCTGTGAGAAATGAGCTGAAGTCGCTGCACTGATTAGGAGAGACTCAGCATCTTCTGCTGCTGCTGCACAGCAACAAAAAGCAAATACTTTGACCAGAAAAATGAGGGGAAGTCTCTAAAAGAATAAAATGAGAAGAAAAATAACATAACTACAAGAACAAGCTGCCATCTTGTGCACCGCCATTCTAGAACAAGCTGGATGCCGCTTTTACAACAAACGTCTGGAGAACTGATCCGTTCGGTTCCATGTTTCTGCTGTGTGATGGTCCATCCCAGAATCCTCTGAGTCAGAGAAGCTGGTTTCTCCTCTGAGATCAACATCAGGTTTCTTCTCAGCTCAGTTCATACTGCGAATGTGACTTTGGATTGTAGAGCCAGACAAAAGTTCTCCAGAATAATCCTGCTCCATGTGGTTCTATCAGCTGGTGATGAATGACGGTTCTGGATGCAGAGGTCACAGATGTCCTGCTGAGGCTGCTCCTTGAAACTCCCCCCAGGTTCTTTGGATAGTTTCAGGAGGTTCTCTGCAGAGTAAGACATTTGGAGATCCTTGCCAACCTTTCTGTGAGGAACATTTTATTTATCACTTCAGTGAAACTGGAGATTTTCTGAACATCTTTGATGCTCTCAGCCTCATGGTTACTCATTTGAGACCTGCTCATAATTATGGGATGGATGGACCTTAAATTAAATGAACCTGCTAAAACTGTCCTGATATGTTCGACTTTATGGTTGTTCTGTTATGTAACGTTTAGAGTTGACTCCTTTCTGCTACCTGCTCTCCCTACTTCCTGTTTCCTGTCTTTGTAGTTTAGTCCTTGTCAGGTGGAGTTCTGCTTCTGGCCCATGTGTGTAGGTTCTGTTCTGTCATTCATTCTGTTTATGTCCTGACTTTATCATATTTGTCATTGTAAACAATTATTTCAGTTCAGTTTGCGTTTTGTCTCTTCTGACTGACATAAAGAAAATCCTTTAAAGCTGTCTTTTAAACAGAATGTGTGGCTTTGTCTCCTCTGTGTTCAAATGTTTCTGGAAGATGGAGTTCAGAACAAGCTGAATAAAAGCACAGGCCGGTTCCTCTGGTCCACAGGATCCAGTACCGGCTGCTTCATGGTGTGATGCTTCACCAGCATAACAGATCTGCTCCCGATCAAATGTTCAGAAACCAGCAGATTCCAGATCAGCTCAGGGTCTCGTGTCACCTAAGGGGCTCACCTCTGACACCTGAATTGGGGGGGGGGTACATCCCCCTGAGCATGCAGCTAAGTGATGAGTGGGTCAGTGGGGGTGGGGGGGTCTGACATAAGGCCAACAGGGGGCTGAAGTGTGCCGCCTGGCAGCTAAAAGGCTGATTCTGAATGAGCAGGCAAGAGATCTGGCAAAGCTCCTTGGAAAATCCTGTTAGGTCCCCAAAACTCAAAAAAGGAACTTGTTGCTTTGACTAAGCCCCCTCTACAACCCCAGGACCCCTCCTGCCCCCGGCAACATCTCTGTCTCTTTGTCCAAAGTGTCTCTTTCTAAGATTTTATCACATTAGTTCCACTGGGAGCTGGAAATCGGCTGTAATTACCAGTCCTGTGATGGCAGCAGGCTAGAGGGAGGGAGGGCAGAAAGCCACAGGAGAAGAAAGTGTGTGTGTGTGTGTGTGTGTGTGTGTGTGTGTGTGTGTGTGTGTGTAGACTCTGATGAAACCTGACTTCCAAGAGCATTTGATCTTTTTCTGGCCACTGCAGTAAAGCCTGTAGCTTAGGTCTGTTGCTACTTGGTGAGACGATTTCCAGATGTTCAGTGTATTTTTTCCAAATATGAAAATATTTGTGACAAATATAAATCAATAACTGAAATGAACTTGCCCTTGTCTCCATTTTAATGGAGATAGGTACTAAGACCTGGGCCTGAAAGCTAAAAACACCTTCTGAAATTACCTGCTGCTCGGGTCAAGTTTCCATTATCTCTATCAACCTCTGTCGTACTGGACTTCCAGCTCAGACATGCAGCTGCGGTCAAAATATTATCAGTCCACCATCACTAAGAAGATCCATCTCTGTTTTAGGTAAAGCCAGCAGCCATGAGCTGCATGTTGTGATTCTGTGTATCTGGACTGCTGACTGAAAGGGCTGTGTTTAAAAGGACGCAGCAGCAGTTCAATGAGCAAGGTGTGTGAACAAATAGGTTATTTAAGGATGAAAGCAGCAGATGTTGGACATGCTGGTTAGAGAATTCCTCCCTGAACATCTGAGTGAAGTGCAACACTGGTCAGAAGAACAGCATACTTTGATTAAAAAGTTGAGTGGAGAGCAGAAAACATAAAGAAATGCAAAAAATGAAGCTGCTCAGATAAAATGATCAAAAACACTTTAAAACAGAAACCAAAACTAGAACTGCAGACTACCATTCCAGTGGACCAAAACGGAACCAAAAGGTGATCTGAGACGGTCTAGAGTTACTTGTGACTTCTATAACAATATCAAGATACTAACAACAAAACAAGGTATCAGGAAGAGGCTCTGAAGGATGTTGAGAAGGTTACAGATGATGCTGACCTGCCTGAATGGCCCTTAGTAGGAGTCACACTCCTCACGTACCTCCTACCTGGCACCACGAGGGACTAGTCATGAATCTTCCTCATAATAACAAAACCCATGACCAGTGGTTGGGAAAACTACCCATCCATGAACATCCTTAACTGGAGTGGTTCCAGTGTTACATGGCCTCCTGAATCTGGGCTTTAGCTGTCAGTTGGACTCTTCTTTCTAGATCTGCAGGTTAAAGAAACGTTTTCAGCGAGGCTGAGAAATCTGATATTTCTCGGGCAGAACTCACCTCTGTGAGCTCAGAGATCCCCACCAGTTTGCCAGAAGGCACTGTCCATCTTTTACATTCAGGGTTGCATAGGAATGTCAACCAAAAGACACCATCCAGGGTCTTCAGAACATCGGTGTGAACCTTATTCATTTGTCCAGAGCCGGGGTGAGTAACTCCAGTCCTCCAGAGCTACCTGCATCGAGCGAAAAGACTGAATCGTGACGAGAGGATTTAGGTGTGCAAAGTAAAAATTGCAGAATGGTAGCTCTGGAGGAATGAACTTGGACAACGCTGCTCTGGAGAGTAAGAGTAGGAGTCCACAAAAGGCAGGACATCAAATTGGTCTCACAAGAAAAACGCCAAAATTTGGTTTACAGGTTGGGAACTATAAGTCAACCCTCTAACTCGCAGTAATCTTCAGAGAAGACTCCCAAGGAAACTGGTTCCTCAGCCTGATCATCTGGGACCTGCATCGTTTATTATCCTGCTCAAACTCAGGCTTCTCCTGGACCACTGAAGGTAGTCTTCTGTGAGCCTAAAACCACGGTCAGAAACTGGAGATCAGAGCGAAACACAGCAAACTGTCAAAGCTGATGGTTGCTTCAGGATGTGCCCTGCCTGGACCTGATGGGTACAGTCCAGACCATCATGTGCTTGCCAACCAGCCTCTTGTTAGGCCTGGCTCCAGGATGAAGATCTGATGGTCCAAGTCAGACTCAACTAACTTGTGATGATTCTTGGGTCACACTCAGTCTGGCATCCCACCCAAATCCTTTTTTCAAGTGAGACCCTTTCAGGGAGGAACCTCCTGTGACAACAAACCTTGTGTGTGGGTGGTGCAGATGATCAGCCAGGTTCTGTTTAAGGCAGGATTTGAGTTAGTGTACAAAGTTCTGAAGAGGTTCTCAGGCTTGGTGTTTCCGCCAAAGTGCTACCAGTGCTTAACCATGGCTGGCTCTGAAGCTATTTCTTAGTAGGTTCTCATAAAGAACCATTTTAGTTTACCGCAAATGAACAGTCGGCTCGGAACCAAGTCATTGGGTCACTAGAAACCTCTCATGCATTTAATGTTTGATCTTTCCTTAGGTTTATTCTACAGTTTGTGGAGAAGCATCTTGCATGGAGACATTTCACCTAGATTTTTATGAAACTCTGGCTGACAGCCTGTTGATATTCAGAGGGTCTAAAGGTTGGAGATGCACTGCAGAAGCTGCCCTAAGGTTTCAGAGGGAGATCTGGAACATTGAAGCATGACCAGGGATTTATCTTCATCATTATCAGACCAACAGGTGAGCTAAGTCCCCACCCTCCATCACTTTATATTTCTGTGGCTAAGTTACCGAACTAGAGCCAATGTTCCACCATCTCCTGTCTGACTGATGTACCTATATTCTGCACACAGAGGAATGCAGAAATTCTCTAATCCTGAAGATACTGTGGTCCATCTAATTGAAGCTGCAGCTCAGCAGATCTTCACATGTAAAAATCCCTGAATAATCCAAATGTTTCTAACAGAGCACTTCATTCTCAGACTGCAGGTTCACTGGTGGTTCCTAGAGGTTCAAAAAGTAGAATGGGAAGCAAATCCTTTAGTTATCAGGCTCCTCTCCTGTGGAACCAGCTCCTAGTTTTAGTTACAGATCAAACCATCGAATGTTGAAACAAGTTCCAACCTTTTCTAAACTTCCATACAATACACAGAGTTACCGTTTTATTTCCATGAATGTTTGCATGTTGGAACTTTTGATTTGAAGATAACTGATGATCCGCAGATATTTTAATATCTGAATGTATCAGTGATCAGTATGTTTTCCCTGAAGAGTAACAGAACCTAAATCCAGTTCTAGAGCAGAGCAGGAAACCTTTTTTGTCCTCTGCAGGTTTCCTCATTCGTTATTTCCCCTCCATCACTAATTGGTCCTGAAACACACAGAGTGAATAAAAAGCAGGTCTGAGAAGTCCTGTGAGGCGACCCCTATTCAGCCCAGATATGTAACCGGAGCCCTACGTATTATTATGAGAACCGCACAGCTCAAACTGCTAGTTAGAGTCAGCCTCTGAGGTGCCACCTTCAGATCGGCTCCATTGTGTGGACACTCCAAAGCTGAGATTATGTGTTGGGGTTGAAGACAACAGAAAGACCCTGCCGCTTGAAATCCTTCTTTAAATAGGCTCAAAAGGTGCCAGAAGATGATTTTCTACATTAGGGAGCTGGTCAGGTTGCTGTGGTCACCTGGAGCTGGTGCCACCCAGCAGGACTCATGCTTTCATCTTTTGTCCCACCCAACAGGAAGGGGAGGAGCTTTTATTCTGCCATGCAGCTGGTACCAGACACGCCTTCATCCTCTTACATACCTGACCACCTCAGAATCAGAATCAGAAAAGCTTTATTGCCAAGTACGTTTTTGGACATACAAGGAATTTGTTTTGGCGTAGTCGGTGCAATATCATACAAATTAAACAGTATAAACATATCTACAATATAATATAAATATATGTGTACAGTTTTAAGTGAGTGAGAGTAAGTATAGAGCAGTATAAGATGCAAGAGCAATACAACTTTCTCCTAATCATCATCAGTAGCATCGGGTTAAAGTTCAGACAGGATCAAACAATGACAGTGATCATCTTCGGAAGATGAAATGAAACAAACCTATTTATGATGTTTGATGATTTCTGTCAGATTGGTTTCCAGAAACATTGTCCAATCATAAAATGAATTATCTGCTTTGTTCCCCTCAATCAGGTAGATGATACCAGGAACAGGTCCAGCGTTGGTTTTAAAAAATATCTGCCCAGATTACAATATAAAGTTCAGGTTTGATCAGTACTTTATACATGTCAGTATTTCAGAGTCTGAACTACAAATTAATACTGTGCACTAAAAACTGTAAAATAGTCCTTTATTTTAACACTGTGAACACTCACCAACTTCAGAATGACCATGTTTGCTTACACTGTGCATAAAACAGGGACTGCCCAATTCTCCATTGATTGGACATGCAAATCAGAACCAGACAACTCATGAAGAAGATTTTTCTATTGCTCATGGTACCCTCATCCTGTTATCAAGGACTGACACTGACAGCAGCAGAGCATGCATCTTCAGGGACCCAAAGTAATGCAGCTGTGAAAGTTGGTGTGAGATATAAATTTGTGAGCACAGGTGTGTAATATAAACATTTGAGAGCGGGTGTGAGATATAATGGTTTGAACACAGGTGTGTGATATAAAGGGGTAAGTGCAGATGGGGCGAGAGATGGTTTCTTCCTTTTTCCTTCTATTGTTTACTTAATTGATGGCTAGGACTGTTCTGCAGGTAGGGGTATGGTGGAGCTAACTGGTCGGATTGACTCATTAATAGTCTGTGTCAGAGTCTGGATTCTGTCTGTAGCTGCTATTAACTATTTTCAACCACTAGGTGTCTCCTGAGACTGTTCTCGGAGGGTAACAGGTGCAGTGGATCGAGATGATCACTTGGGGAGGTATAAAGAGGATGGATTGCCAGTACATCGTCGCCTACGCAGTATTTCAGCCTGGCCAGAATTATGGTAATAATTCTGGCCAGGTTACACAGATCGGTAGGCAACTTGAGGTTAAGCACCTTAACATATGGCAGGAGGAAGCTGGAATCAGACCCACAACCTTCTGATTGCAAGACAACTACTCTCCCTACTGAGCCACAGTCGCTTTATCTTGTCTGTTACAAGTTACCTGTCCTTGTGAAGTAACTCTTGTCTTTGTTTAGAGTTTTGATTCCGCCTCGCTTCCTGGAGAACTGGAGATCATACCCAACCAAACAAAGAAGAACCTGGACTACTTACCAGCTGGCAATCTGTCAGAGCCCCGCCGAGCCGAATTTGTTCGGCCTCTGACGGTCTTCCAGTTTCCAGCCTTCGAAACCCTGGTGGCATAGAACACAGCTATCTGCAGGTCTGGATTCACCTCTCTCTCCCTGGTGGATCAGAACCCAGCTAGGTCCGTGCTAAAGTCTGTTAATTTCCAATTATCCTGCAAGACCATTTCTTACCATCCCTCTCTGTTGCAGTTTCCAGGCCCAAGCAGCGGCTGTTGTTTCCCACTCCAGTCTGTTAATATACTTCCTAAACGGTTCTCTGTTCTCTGGGTGCTTCTGTTTATGTGGGTCAGATCGGCCTTTAACATTATGACAGTCTGCCTAGTGAATTATTTCAATGGTAGTGAGTTTGAAGCCACGATGAAGTTCCAACCTTCTGATCCAGTAGCATGTGGGTTATTTTGGAGCAGTAAAAAATCTAGATAATATCTGCATCTAAATCATTGTTGGGATTATGAATCTGAGAATATTATTTAATTTTAATATTTGAATCTGTTAAGGGTTGTCCTGTGAATACCAGCCCAGTAAGGTGATGGTATTAGGACAAAATAGAAAGGTGTGAGACGAGCTCTGACATTATTGAACAGCATAAACTCTGCACATATATGGAATAAATTCACACAATTTATTAAAATACAAGAATTTATTAACAAAAATAAGTCAACTCAAAGTCAAACATATTTCAATCAACAAACTCTTTACTTTGCTAAAACAATCCAACTAAACTACCAAGCAGAATTAAAGAATAATGAAGACTAATGGACTATGTACAATATAAACAAGTTGATTAAAGATGACTGATAATTATGACCAAAAGAGTGATGCAACATTACCATGCAATGTTTATGTTTGAGAACCAAGGATTATCTTGAAGAATCTGGAAATGAAGTTAAGTTAGTCTTGGAACTAATTTAGACAATAATCAGCAACACCTAGACAACCCTTCACAATGTAAGATCAGATAAAATATTATTTTAATAAAATAATGTTTTAAAGAATGATCTGCTGAATAAAACCAACCTTCTGGATGACTAATTCTCAACTGCCTTTATTTATTAACATAATATTTGAAGATATATTATTAAGACAATATTTTGGAGAAGAGCCAAATCTTTCTGGAGAAATGGGGCTTAATGGTGTTTACTTAGTTATCAAATTTAGTAAATGATGTTCAGGGACACATTATTTACTGGATTGAAAACTAAACCTTTCTGGGTAAATATTATTTACCAGCAAGCACGTGTCCTTAGCTGTTAGCAGTTGAAGCTAACAAAGAAGCTGATAGCTTAGCACCAGATTCAAATACACACCTTTAAAAATAACATCAATAAAAGGGATAAAATGCATAAGCGTGTTATGATCAACCTTCTGTGTTAAACCCTTTAAATAAAGTTTGTCTTAACTTTAAAAACACAGACAAAGAACACAAAACTGAACACGTGTGCTGCAGATATTCTGCTAGCACCCAGATACCTGAGTTCAACACAAACAAAACCAAACTTCATAAAATGAAAAACGTTTCGAGTATTTCAATCTAAATCCTTCTATTTCATTGCTCTGCCCAAAACTAACCTCGTATGAACTGTGCTGAGGAAAAGCTGTCCGGGCAACGATGAAATTTGAAGAGAGCTCTGTGAACAAAGAGTTAGCTTCCAGCTAACCTCCATAGCTCTTGCTGGAAGACGGCTCGTTCTGTCCGCTGACCACACTGCACGTTAACTGCCGTAATGCGGCTACTTGTTTGTCCTCCTCTCAGGCAAGGAAAACCGCTTCACTCAGCTTGTAGAAACAGCGTCTCTGCAGGGACTTCTCTGGAACACAGCTTGCTTCTGCAGGCCTCAGAGAGAACGTTAAGCCAGTTAATTCCCGCTTTTATGAATGAATACTGGGTACACAAACAGTGCTTCACTCATACTTAACTTGTGCATATGATCGCACGATCTTATAACACTCTTGGATCCAGTTGAAGAGTTGCCAGCAAAGGGACATCAGCACGCTTTCTCCTCCTATCCCGATGAACATCGGTGTGGAAGAGGTCGGCTTGTTGGAGAGGGGTTGCTCTTATTCAGACATCATGGGATCATGGGATCATGGCATCATGGGAAGTCTGCTGCTACCCCCCTTTCCTCAGTTGCTGGAAGTCCGTTAAATGCAATTTATTTTGAAAGTTCCAGAAAAGTCTGTACCAGAGTTTAATGTTGTTTCCATGGCTGGGTCCCAACATCATCAGTTATAATTATAGCCAAATGAAAGTGGTCTGGATTCTTTAAAATCACTGAACAGCCTTCAGATGCTGCAGAATCACATACTAACGTCAGCACTCTGTGGTAATTGGTGAAAAAAAATCATCTTTCAGCTTCACCTTCTGAACCAAAAGTATCAACAGTTCATTTAGTGTTTGTAGTCATTTGGGTCAAACTGATGGCTTCAGATCTTGTATAATCAGATCTGTCTGTTCAAGTCTGGTCTGGTCTGGTCTGGACCTCTTCGCAAACTGTTGAAATGGGTTTGATCTTCACCCACAGGATCCTAAAATCTATGCAGCATTCTTTGATACGGTTCCAGAATTTGCTGCAGCCAGAAAACCAACAAAATGGACTGAGAAAACCCAAAGAGATGGAGTAAACAGTTTGGTGATGTGACACCCTGAGCACGTGGCTCACACACAGGAGGCGACTTGTCCTGATTATCTGGACTCTGTTCAGTACAAAGAATCTTAGGTTTTTCAGCTGTTCTCAGTCAGAACTAAATTCTAGAGAAAGGTCATTTTAAAGAACACTGAGGGTGGGTAAAGGTTGAGTTTGAAATCTAAATCCAGCACATCACTGAAGACAGAAATCTGTTTTTATTCAGTGAAGAACACAGAACCAGAGAACAGGCTGAAGTCCCACTTTGGAAAATTCAGATTCATCTGCTGAAAGATAGTGAGCAATGTTCCAGAAAAAGACCTGATCAGAGTCAAGAACCGTGAGAAGAGCTGGAGATATAATTCAACTGCTGGGATTAAGACTGCATTTTCCCTGAAACATGGTCTGCTGCTCCTTCATCTTCACTCAGCAATCCCATCTCCTCCTGCTCCTTCTACAGCACCTCCTCCTTCCCAGGAATCCCATCAGTTGACCTTCTCCTCCAGGACCTCCTCCTACTGCTCTTCAGCCAGCGATGCAGTTGTGGTTCTCCTGCTGCTCCTCCTCCTCCTGGCTGAGGAGTTAACCAGCCGACCCCCCACCTCCTCCAGTGAATGGGTGGGGGTCTGGGGGTTGGAGTGCTCCTCATTGTGCTCCAGCTGATCACTGAAGTGTGATGTCAGCAGGACTCCACCCGGTCTGATTGTTTGGGAGCCTGTTTTTTATTGGATAAGTGGAGCGGCTTCCTTTGTGCCTTTGAGCCTGAGGTAGCCCGTTGGGCTCTTAATCATGGGTCCTGACGTGCGCTGCGTTCAGGGGGTGCAGAATTAAAGAGTGCCGCCTCATTCAGACCAAGCTATTGATCTCCAGCTCGGGAAGATAAACAAATGGCAAACAAAAGGCGGAGCTTCAGAGCCAGCGCTGGGTGGCGTTGGTTCTATAGTCTTGAAAAAGACGTTCTGTTTCTTTTCATCTGTTTTCAGTAAAAATATATTTTTGGGGCTGAACCATTATTTCTGTTTCAGAGCAGTCCACAGAAAGTGTCTATCTGTGGATGCAACGCATAACATTTCAGATACTCAAACCAAACCACTACTGGACAAGGACCGGTTTGACTGATAATAAAGCAGTTCTGTAGATGATCCAGATCTGAACTGGAACCAGTAGGTGAAAATAGACTCAGTCATATTTATTTCTGCTGCACCAACAGCATCTGATCTCAGAAATGAACAAAGTTAACACAATTTAAAATGAACTTCTTAAACTCAAAAGAACCGTGCCATCATCTTACACAGTTTTAAATTTTGACCTAAAAATGTTGTCTCTTCCAAACATTCCCAGAGGTTTCCTGTGTTTACCCTGGGTTTCCCTGCAGTCTCCCTACCATGCAGCTCTAATCCCCCCTCATTGCTTCCACGCCTAGCTGGTTCTGCAGGGATCGGATCAGATTAGCTGCAGTCGTGTGACCAAACTGCAGCTTTAATATCACAGCTAGGAGCCAGACGGTCGAGCTCCTGTCAGCTCTCACTTCCTCAGCTTGGATGTTTCTCTGTTTATTGTTAACTGAAGGTGGCGCTACAGCATGATCTCACAAATATGGGATTTATCTGATCTCATTCACAGTCACAGTCAGAAGATGTCCATTCTGACGGCACTCGGTGGATCCAACATTCAGAACTTTGGGAAATCCAAGAAACTGAGTGAAGACCTAAGGAGCTATTTCTGCATATTCCATGACCTTTGGTTCAAACAAGAGTTCTGTATCAATCCATGGGTGTTTGTCTTGCTTTTGTATTTTGATTTTTGTTTTTAGTTGTAGATTATTGGCCTAATGGCATTCCACAGGAGTTCCTTCTTTTGTGTTGAGATACTTCATTCGTTTTTTTGTTCTGCTCTTTGTGTACTGGTTCAGTTTTAGCCTTTGGTTTTGGTTTAGTCAGATCTTTTTCAGGTGTGCCACTGCATTACCAAAATCTGGAGGAAGACCCAAACTGTCCCCCTGAGGATCCACCGAGGAACCACCAAGACTCAAACCTGCACTAAATGTTTTGCTTCTGAAACACCAGTGTAATTGTCCACAAACTAACAAGTTTAACATTAACAAGGACTGAGAAGGTCCAGACCAAGAAAGAAGTCCCTGAACCAACATCAACACCTTCAAGTTGGACTGAAGTCTGCAGCTGCCCACATAAACAAGCCCAACTACCGGAGAAAGACGAGACAATCAGCTGTTTGGACACAATCACAAGAACAATGTTTGGAGGAGTCAAGGTGGGCCTTTAACACCAGAGAACAATGCACCAACTGTCAAACATGGTGGTGGCAGCATGATGTTGTGGGACTGTTTCACTGGAATGATTAAGTCTGAAGGCCACATAAGTTCTATCTGAGAGCCAACAAGCTTTGAGGGCCCCAGGAGGGCTTTCTGAGTCCCAGCAAGCTCTTAGGGGCACAGGAGGCCTCCCTGAGCATCAGTAAGATATAACGTTTATAGGAAGCTTTGCTGGGGCCACCAGGGTCTGAGGTGAACCCAGGAACCTAGAGATGCTGCATACTCCAGGCAGAAATAATAGTGTTTTCAAGGTCGTGAAGAATCAGAGATTCCGGTCAGTCACTCAGTGGTCAGTGATGCATGTGTTAAGGTTTTCAGTAGGTTGAGGTTTGACTCTGATCTTTGCAGCAGCACCTTGCTTCAGGTCTGAGTGGCATCTTCATCAGGTTTGGCATGGACCCTCCACTCGATAGAACATCTCCTGATCAAGCAAGACCCTTCCTCCCCCTGCTGGCATCGCCAAGGGACAAAAACAGTCAGTGAAAGAGGAGTGGCTGTGATTGGAGAGGGTACAATCTGGGCCCCAGGCCAGAAGAAAGCAGGTGGACAGGTGAGAGGTCTGAGGAGGAGGAAATGCTGTCCTATAATCTGATTAGTTCCTCATATCTGAGGTTACATCCCTGCAGGATCTACCAGCTGGGACCATGTCAGATCTTCAGTTTGCCCTCCAGATGATCCAGTTAAATCCCAGTTTGTGGAAAGAGGTCCAGTCTAATGCTCCCTGAGTCTGGTGAGGGTGGTTTGGTGAAACCTCATCTGAAACTTGCCTAAGTCTTTGACGAATGTTTGATTTTGCTTTAGCTTTATTTGTCAAGACGGAACATGTGGAATGTTGATCAACGTGTGAATTGGCTCTTTGGTCTGAGAAACGATCCAGAAGTTGCTGAGCTTAGAAAATATGAAACCATCTATTTCAGTGTAAATTCAGCTCATTTTAACTTTTCCATGACTCCAGAATCTAGTCTCCACAGTTGTCCTTCCGGAGACAGGTCCGCCTGTGTACCTGTAGCAGGTGATGTTGTGTTTTCTGTGGCCTGTCCTTGTATTCTTGTGGAGGATCCTCAGCTCAGCCTCATGCTGCACTGATGCAATGTTTGGAGTAGGAGATGAAAAGCAGCTCTGCCACCAACAGAGCTGAATGGTTATTGTGAGGTTCACAAAGGCGGCTGCAAGGAACACAACGCTCCCTCGTCTCAATGCTTCCCTTGGAGCTCACACAAAGGTGCTGCAGCACAAACAGAGGCTCCTAAAGAGGAGCAGCACTCAAGTGGAGGAACTCAACTGTGATTGTGTTGGAGATGCCATCAATCAGCCCATCAGTCCTGCTCCAACTGACCTGATTTACATGCTGCACAGGAGCATCAATCATCCCAAACCTGCAGGACAGATCCCAGAGAAGCTGCTTCCTTCTCCTGATCGGCAGCAGGATCATCTCCTCTGGAAATGTTTCACTGCAGACTTCAGTCAGAGCTAGAACTAGATCAAAATCAGAACAGTTCAGAGAGTCAGGCGGTCATCTGATCAATAAGTCCAACTTAAGTCCAACATCGAGCTGACAAAGATAGTTTTCCTCTAAACTTTACTTCCGGAGATGTTGAATATTATCCCATTTGATATGTGATCACCTGCCTCCATTTACTCAGGTTTTCTCTAACATAGAAAGTACTCCTGGTTCATTGCTTCTTGTGCTCAGTCTTCTCCCCACCAGGCAGTCTCCGCATGGTTGCCCAAACTGAGCCTGGTTCTGGTTCTAGGTCTACTTGAAGTCATCTCCTGTCAAAAGGAACTGTTGCCACATGGTTACTCAGGAGGAAGTCAATTAAATCAGCTGAGCCTTCTTAGACAGAAACTTTGTACCAACCTGGTTCTGAACCTGGTTCTGAACCTGCACATATGGCTGCACAGAGAAGATGTTTCCTCTGTCCTTCTGTCCACTGACCTCTGTCTGTCCAGGTGAGATGGACTTGATTCTGTTGACCTGCAGAGTTCATGTTCAACTTGCTCCGCATGGAAAACAAGTCCTGTGGAGATATTTGCAGGTGTTCTCCTCAGACATGATGGTTTCTCCTGTCCAGCTCTTGAAGGTTAGCTTAAATTTTCAATGAACTCTGCTGGAAGACAAAAGTTTTCAATGATGTGGAGGAATACTTTTCTGCCTTCGCCACACGTTAAAGTTAACTTCTTCAGTTTCTAAAAACGACAAAATGAATCCACCAGAATGTCCAGGTTAAGTTGTTTCTTCCCTTGTTTGCAGTTTTAATCCCCTCATATCCAGACCCCTGTGGGAACAGAACGGAGCCAACGGACCCTGAAGTCTAATCAAATCAAAGCAGCATAAATCAGTGGCTGTTGAGGTATGAAGATCTGGAATGTGAGGCCTGAGTATGAAGAGAAGGTGAGTGTAAAGATCCGAAGGTGTTTTGGGTTCTGTTCTGTTTTCTTTATTTCCCTAGTGGCTATGTTCTCTAGTTGCTGCAATTTTACTTCGTTTGTTTGTGGATTCGGTTATTGTTTCCTTCTTGTGTTCTTTGTTCATTTTGATGTTTCATTTCCTTATCTGTTCAGCTCCTGTGTTCATCAGTCTCCTCCCCTCAGCTCCTGCCTAGTTCTCTGTCCATGTTCCTGTCAGTACTTTGGTTCTGCTCAAAACTCACACAAGATGACAGCGAGGAGAAACCGTCCAGTGGTTCGGACTTTAAACTGCAGATAAAATGGTCTGGGTGTAAAAGTTCTGAACAGAAACCACAGTTAAACTAGACCATATTCAGAAGTATTCACACCCTTGCAGATTTTGGTTTAAAGTCATCTTTTAATGTGACCAATATGTCTCTTCTGACTGGAAGTAATAATCCCTTTCTGGACCGGCCCTCCAGCTAGAGTCTAGGCTTGGTTCTGTTAGAGAATCTGTGGAGGGTGTTGTCAACCCAGCTACCACCTGAGCCCCCGTTGCCCCGTCGTCATAATGAGAGGAAGATAAAGAAATGTTCTCTTCAATAAAATGTAAATAAAATAGATAAAAATATTTTATTAGAATTGATCCTCATTTTATTATCTCTTACTGCTTCCACGTCTCTGCCTGCTCAGACGCTTTTCTTTCCCGCTCCCTGCTTGCTTGTATTCTTTTACTCTTTTTATCTCTTTCCCAAAATTACGGAAAAGTTGAACTAAAACTACTTCTTACCAGTGACTCCCAAGGATTATTTTTATTTTAAATCTTTCTAGAGGATTTCGAATCAAACCTGAAAGAAGGACAAGTCAAAGTCAGCTAATCAGCATAAGATGCCTTTCTTCACCACAGAGGACTTCAGCAAACTTTCACAGAAATTCACTGTTTTGGAGATGAAACTCCATCAACTAGCAGTGAATATTGAGGTAAATATGGGGTCCAACTCTGCCGAATTCAACTCTGCCTGTAACCCAAACATTGACAGCCAGCTCAACGACTCAGCCAGCATACAGAAGGCTGAGAATTAAACCCACGGGCAGCAACAACTGATAGGAGTGAGCCAGCTGGAGTTCCCCTCCAGAACAGATTTGCTCCACTACAGAATGAAACCCAGGAAAATGATCCATCTTCTGAGAACAATAAAATGTTTGAGAACAACCTTCATTCTAAACAGTCTTCTCCTAAGCTGCCAGAGAAAAAGCGCCTCACCGGACCAAGAACCCTAATAGTGGGCAATACAGCTGTGGATGGGATTAAAAACTTCTGCAACAAGAAAAACACAGAAGTTCTGATTGGTACCAGTAACGTGGTCTCCGATATCTCAGAGAATATTCTTGCAATCACAGAAAAGCGCCCATCTCTAGAAAATCTTATTTTACGATGTGGAGCCATGGATGACATGTCTAAGAAAAAATCAGAAGGATTGAAGGAAGATTTCACTCTTCTTCTGAATATTGTTGGAGGTCTCAATATCAAGGTGTTTCTCAGCGGACCCTTTGCACCGATTTTCTGTGGAGATGAGATTTTTTTGAGACTTCTGATGATTAATAAATGGTTGACTCTGACATCTTCTCCATTCAACACCCCGCATGGTCGAGGCCCTGCTACTAAACCAACATCTTCCAAATGCCGCAGAGCTCCACCACCTCCTAATCTATCTCCTCCTAATCAGGACCTTCAAATCACTTCTCTGTGATACAGTCTGGGCCCCAGTGGTAACTCTATCAGAAATGATCATGTCCAGGAAAAACTTGGGCCCCTAATAGGAGATAGTTGTATAATCTCTGTGCTTATATGTGACAAAGAACAAAGCTAAAAGGATAAGAGACAGTAATAAACAATCAAAAAAAGCCATAAACTGTCAGGTACAACCAGACACAGAGTTAATATCAGCAACTAAGTCATATAAACTGACTTTATTGAACATTAGATCTCTGTCAGGAAAATAATTTTTAATCAATGACTTCATTACTGACTACGATCTTGATGTTATGTTTTTAACAGAAACATGGTTACATGAATTTAATGAAGCTCCCATTCTGATAGAGTCGACGCCTCCGAACTACAATTTTCTTTGTGAGAGCAGACAGCAAAGAAAAGGTGGAGGGGCCACTTTGTTTAAAGATTTATTAGAGTGTAAAAAAGTATTTCTGGTATTTCTCAGAAGTGGAAAAAGGGAGTGTCTACAAGCTGAAAGACTGGACTCCAGGTTCACTATATTATCTATAAAGAGAGACTATACAGATATAACCTACAACTGAAAAATGCAAGAGAATCTTTCTTTTCTGAGATCATCAGTAAAAACATTAACAATGCTGGTGCATTATTTGCCACGGTCGACAGGTTAACAAACCCTCCTGTAACTGTAGCATCTGAACTCCACTCTACCAGGACCTGCAATGAATTTGCTAACTTCTTCTCTGAAAAAACCCAAAAGATCAGAGAGGCAATCAGAACATCCACATAAACTCCAGGACCAATGTTGTCTCCAACTAGAACTGATTTTGACAAAATTCACCAAATAAACTACAAAAACTTAGAAGAAATCGTACAGCAACTAAGCTCTTCTTCCTGCTGTCTCGATGTTTTACCCACAGCTTTCCTTAACAAAGCTTTGCCTGTAATAACATCTGATTTAACACAAATAATAAACACGTCCCTTTTGTCAGGTGTTTTCCTCCAGGCCCTAAAAACAGCAATTATCAAACCTCTATTGAAAAAGAGTAACTTGGACAAGCTGCTACTACAGAACTACAGGCCTATATCAAACCTCCTCTTCATCAGTAAGATTATTGAAAAAGCTGTGTTTCAGCAGTTAAACAACTTCCTAACAATGACCAACCGCTTCAATGTCTTCCAGTCAGGCTTCCTGCTCACCACAGTACAGAGACTGCTCTTGTCAAGGTGTTCAATGACATCCGTATAAATGCAGACTGTGGAAGAACCACGGTGCTGGTATTATTGGACCTTAGTGCAACATTCGACACTGTTGATCACTCCATTTTATTAGAGCGCCTGGAAAACTGGGTCGGCCTTTCTGGTACAGCACTCAACTGGTTTAAATCCTACTTGAAGGACAGGGACTTTTTGTGTCAGTAGGTAACTTTACATCAGAGACCACAAAAATCACATGTGGCGTTCCCCAAGGGTCCATCTTAGGGCCCCTCCTATTCAATATCTTCATACTCCCCCTAACTCAGATTTTAATAAACAACAATGTAAGTTATCATAACTATGCAGACGACACACAGCTATACGTTACGATGTCACCAGGTGACTATGAACCCATTCAAGCGCTGGGTAAATGCTTAGAAGAAATCAATGCATGGATGGGCCTAAATTTTCTTCAGCTGAATCAAAACAAAACTGAAGTAATAATCTTTGGACCAAAGGAAGAGCGTTTAAAAGTTAGCACACAGCTTCATTTAATACAGCTAGAAACCACCAGTCAGGCTGGAAACCTGGGTGTAGTGATGGACTCAGACCTGAACCTTCAGAGGAACATAAAGACAGTAACAAGGTCGGCCTTCTATCACCTAAAGAACATCTCCAGGATTAAAGAACTAATGTCTCAGCAGGACCTTGAAAAACTAATTCATGCGTTCATCTTTAGTAGAGTTGATTACTGCAACAGTGTCTTCACAGGTCTGCCTAAAAAGTGGATCAGACAGCTGCAGTTGATCCAGAACGCTGCTGCCCGCATCCTCACTAGAACTAAGAAAGTGGAGCACATCGGCCCGGTTCTAAAGTCCCTACACTGGCTCCCTGTAGCTCAGAGAATAGACTTTAAAATACTTCTATTAGTCTATAAATCACTGAATGGCTTAGCACCAAAATACATTACAGACCTGTTGTCAGTGTATCAACCAGCCAGAACTCTCAGGTCTTCTGGCTCAAATTTACTCTGCAGAACCAGAACCAGAACCAGAACCAGACATGGAGAAGCAGCTTTTAGTTGTTATGCTCCACTAATCTGGAATAAACTGCCAGAAAACTGGAAAAGCACCGAAACCCTAAGTTGCTTTAAATCAAGATTAAAAACTTATTTGTTTAGAGTGGCCTTTGACTGGGCCATTTAAACATTATTAATTAAGTTTTCAGTCCAACTTTCCTTTTATTTTCTCATCAATCATTTTATCATAATTTTCTTTATTTTTCATCTTCTTATCATTTTCATAATTGTTTTTTATTCTCTTTAATCATTTGTCTTTGTTCATTATTTAATTACTTTTATGTCACTGTAATGTACTTTTCCTATTATGTCTCTTTTTCCTTTAATTTCATGGGCAGCACTTTGAATTGTGCTGCTACTGAAAGGTGCTATATAAATAAACATGCCTTGCCTATGAGAGATGTCTCTTGTTTCCTATCAGAAACCAACTTTCTGCCTGAATATTTTTTAG
Organism: Girardinichthys multiradiatus; assembly: GCF_021462225.1. NCBI lineage: Eukaryota > Metazoa > Chordata > Actinopteri > Cyprinodontiformes > Goodeidae > Girardinichthys > Girardinichthys multiradiatus. The sequence goes on from NC_061815.1 coordinate 51,801,720, forward strand.
ATTTCAACTAAAGATCAAAATGGTTTAGTCCAAATGAAGCAGAACATGAAATAAACAGTTTGAAGAGGAAAAGTTGAGAAACTGCCCTCTGTCCCATTATGAGACAATGTGTCCTACTCCAGGAGCTGAGCGAGATGCCTGCAGAGCAAAAAAAATCATTATTTAAAAAGATAAAACAAGTGAAGAGATTGAAGTCAGCACCAGGTTTCACATTTTACATGTAAAAGGTAAGAAATGGACAGAAACTCTTCAGATTTTTCATATTTTAATGAAATGGATCAAAACTTTACATTAATCAGTCCTCACCCCGTCAGAGTGGACGCAGAGACAAACAGAGGGACAGATGAGGACAGTGCGCTGATTATTCCTCCCATCTGTCCCTGTTTCTGCAAGCCTGAGTCTCTTTTACCGAGCCTGTCAGGACCCTGCAGCCCACAAACACAGAGCTGGTGGGGGGGCCCCGGGCCCTTGGCCCCCCAATTGTGTCCGTGCACACCAAAGCACTCTCCTATAGCTTTTTGATTGGCTTTCAATCCCCACACTACTGACAGGCTTCTGTAAGGAGGATGGCCATGTGTGTGTGGAGGAGTGTGTGGAGGCTTACTAAGGAGATTTAGTGGGGAAGAGGATAGGGGGGACAGAGGTGATTCTTCAGGAGGAGGAGGAGGAGGAGGAGGAAAGTAAAAACTGGGACAGATGGGGCTGATTGTTGCTTTTTACGCACATTAAGAAGGAGACATCTGCAGATAGACAGAGACACTCAGAGTAAACACAAACACATGGATAAGACATGAGATGTCCTACTGACTGAGACAGAACTTGAACGGTTCAACTGGGTTTAAGGTCCTATTTCAGAGCAACATCTTCTGGTTTCTGTTGGTCCTCACAATAACACAAGAACAGCATTCTCAGTCTGCATTGTAATATGAGTAACACACACACACACACATATGTCAACATCCTACAGAAACTGTGTATGTGTGTGTGTTGGTATCTTTTTTACCATGGCAACAGAGGATGCTGCAGCCTGATTGGCTGCCAGGTGTCTAAAGCATCAAATCATCCTTCAAATCCAGCAGACTGGGGAAGTTTCACTGGTGGATCAGATCCAGTTTGTCCTAAATGGAAATATTTTTAGGATGGTTTTGGTCTAGGAGCAGAACAAAGCAAAGCAAGGTCTAGTTTCCACCAGAGAGATGTTAACTTCATGCTTTTATTGAGGGACTTATTGACTTTTTCCAGAGCCTACAAATGTTTTCTGGAGGTTTATTTATTTCATTTTATTGATTTATTTAATCAGAGACAATTTACAGAAAAGCAATAAAACTTAAACAGAGTAAAGATGTACTCCACCAGATTCTAGCTTCCCAGCTGGCAAGAAGGAGAAGAGGAGAGATAGATCAGGCGCTGGTACAGAAGCAATGGTAGAAGCTGATTTAGGATTATATAGATACAGTACCATCCATAACCTAATGTTAACCATAAATACATAAATATTCATCCAGGTAAAAATACATCTTAAGAAAAATGAACAATTACATCATTGGGTTTGTTTCCATGACAAAGTCCAATTATTATCCAGTTTCAATCAAATTATAATTTAGGATTTCAGAAGGTTAAACACATTCCCATGGACCAGTCCAGAACATCCAAACCACAGCATCTTCTCCTGGAGATGGAGCTTAAAAATGCTCTGCAGAGTTTAAGATCATCTGTGCGTCTGATGAACTAAACCAATCAGACCCCCTCCTGGTCTGTTTCCGCAGAACCTTCTTTCATGATGAAGCACCTATGGCTCCGTCCTAAAGCTCATGGCTCATTTTGAGCTCAGAGAACAGAACGAAAGAAGCTTTTCAGCCTGATCAGGAGCAGAGAAAGAAGATGAGATGGAAGAGCGGAGCAGAGGTCAGAGGTCACAGCAGAGAGCAGTGTGCTGGATTTAATGCAAGCCTTTTTCCCTTTTTGTCTCTGCACGTTCTGCTTTGTTCCCTGAGCGTGCACGCTCAGAGACCTCGTGTGACAAAGCCGGGTCATCAGCAGGATGTTTCTGGGAGGACAGCGTTCCCATTGGACTGTTGGCATCTCGCATTGATCAGATTATTATCCGTTCAGAACTTCCAGTTCCTGTGTTTGGAATGTTGTAAACTGGGTCTAAACTGATGAGGCTTCCTCCTTCTCTGATGTGGGTTTGTAGACATCCAATACAACGAAGTCCAACAAAGAATGAATGTGTTGCTAGAGGGTTAATCTCCCGTCAGCCCTGCAACAGCCATAGAGCAGCCCTGCAGCTGTCCTCCAACAGCCCTGCAACAGCTCTGCAACAGCCCTACAGCAGCCCTGCAACAGCCCTGCAACAGCCCTACAGCAGCCCTGGAACAGCCCTGAAACAGCCCTGCAACAGCCCTGGAACAGCTCTGAAACATCCCTGCAACAGCCCTGCAACAGCCCTACAGGAGCCCTGCGGCAGTCCTGCAACAGCCCTACAGAAGCCCTGCGGGAGTCCTGCAACAGCCCTGCAACAGCCCTACAGCAATCCTGCAACAGCCCTACAGAAGCCCTGCGGCAGTCATGCAACAGCCCTGCAACAGCCCTACAGCAGCCCTGCAGCAGTCCTGCAACAGCCCTGCAACAGCCATGCAACAGCCCTACAGCAGTCCTGCAGCAGCCCTGCAACAGCCCTACAGCAGTCCTGAAACAGCGCTACAGCAGTCCTGCAAAAGCCCTGCAACAGCCCTGCAACAGCCCTACAGCAGTCCTGCAGCAGCCCTGCAACAGCCCTACAGCAGTCCTGAAACAGCCCTACAGCAGTCCTGCAAAAGCCCTGCAACAGCCCTACAGCAGCCCTGCAGCAGCCCTGCAACAGCCCTACAGAAGCCCTGCAGCAGCCCTGCAACAGCCCTACAGAAGCCCTGCGGCAGTCCTGCAACAGCCCTACAGAAGCCCTACAGCAGCCCTGCAACAGCCCTACAGCAGCCCTGCAACAGCCCTACAGCAATCCTGCAACAGCCCTACAGAAGCCCTGCAACAACCTTACAGCAATCCTGCAACAGCACTGCAACAGCCCTGCAACAGCCCTACAGCAATCCTGCAACAGCCCTACAGAAGCCCTGCAACAGCCTTACAGCAGCCCTGCAACAGCCCTATAGCAGCCCTGCAACAGCCCTGCAACAGCCCTACAGAAGCCCTGCAACAGCCCTGAAACAGCCCTGCAGCAGCCACGAACAGCCCTGCAACAACCCTGCAACAGCCCTGCAACAGCCCTACAGCAGCCATGCAACAGCCCTGCAACAGCCCTACAGCAGCCCTGCAGCAGTCCTGCAACAGCCCTGCAACAGCCCTGCAACAGCCCTACAGCAATCCTGCAACAGCCCTACAGAAGCCCTGCAACAGCCCTGCAACAGCCCAACAGCAGCCATGCAACAGCCCAGCAACAGCCCTGCAACAGCCCTACAGCAGCCCTGCAACAGTCCTGCAACAGCCATACAGCAATCCTGCAACAGCCCTACAGAAGCCCTGCAACAGCCTTACAGCAATCCTGCAACAGCCCTGCAGCAGCCACGAACAGCCCTGCAACAGCCCTGCAACAGCCCTGCAACAGCCCCTCAACAGCCCTGCAACAGCCCTACAGCAGCCCTGCAACAGCCCTGCAGCAGTCCTGAAACAGCCCTACAGCAGTCCTGCAACAGCCCTACAGAAGCCCTGCAGCAGCCCTACAGCAGCCCTGCAACAGCCCTGCAACAGCCCTACAGCAGCCCTGCAACAGCCCTGCAACAGCCATGCAACAGCCCTACAGCAGCCCTGCAACAGCCCTACAGCAGCCCTGCAACAGCCCTGCAACAACCCTACAGAAGCCCTGCGGCAGTCCTGCAACAGTCCTGCAACATCCCTGCAACAGCCCTGCAACAGCCCTACAGAAGCCACGAACAGCCCTGCAACAGCCCTGCAACAGCCCTGCAACAACCTTACAGCAATCCTGCAACAGCACTGCAACAGCCCTGCAACAGCCCTACAGCAATCCTGCAACAGCCCTACAGAAGCCCTGCAACAGCCTTACAGCAGCCCTGCAACAGCCCTGCAACAGCCCTGCAACAGCCCTATAGCAGCCCTGCAACAGCCCTGCAACAGCCCTACAGAAGCCCTGCAACAGCCCTGAAACAGCCCTGCAGCAGCCACGAACAGCCCTGCAACAGCCCTGCAACAGCCCTACAGCAGCCATGCAACAGCCCTGCAACAGCCCTACAGCAGCCCTGCAGCAGTCCTGCAACAGCCCTGCAACAGCCCTGCAACAGCCCTACAGCAATCCTGCAACAGCCCTACAGAAGCCCTGCAACAGCCCTGCAACAGCCCTGCAACAGCCCAACAGCAGCCATGCAACAGCCCTGCAACAGCCCTGCAACAGCCCTACAGCAGCCCTGCAACAGTCCTGCAACAGCCATACAGCAATCCTGCAACAGCCCTACAGAAGCCCTGCAACAGCCTTACAGCAATCCTGCAACAGCCCTGCAGCAGCCACGAACAGCCCTGCAACAGCCCTGCAACAGCCCTGCAACAGCCCCTCAACAGCCCTGCAACAGCCCTACAGCAGCCCTGCAACAGCCCTGCAGCAGTCCTGAAACAGCCCTACAGCAGTCCTGCAACAGCCCTACAGAAGCCCTGCAGCAGCCCTACAGCAGCCCTGCAACAGCCCTGCAACAGCCCTACAGCAGCCCTGCAACAGCCCTGCAACAGCCCTGCAACAGCCCTACAGCAGCCCTGCAACAGCCCTGCAACAGCCATGCAACAGCCCTACAGCAGCCCTGCAACAGCCCTACAGCAGCCCTGCAACAGCCCTGCAACAACCCTACAGAAGCCCTGCGGCAGTCCTGCAACAGTCCTGCAACATCCCTGCAACAGCCCTGCAACAGCCCTACAGAAGCCACGAACAGCCCTGCAACAGCCCTGCAACAGCCCTGCAACAACCTTACAGCAATCCTGCAACAGCACTGCAACAGCCCTGCAACAGCCCTACAGCAATCCTGCAACAGCCCTACAGAAGCCCTGCAACAGCCTTACAGCAGCCCTGCAACAGCCCTGCAACAGCCCTGCAACAGCCCTATAGCAGCCCTGCAACAGCCCTGCAACAGCCCTACAGAAGCCCTGCAACAGCCCTGAAACAGCCCTGCAGCAGCCACGAACAGCCCTGCAACAGCCCTGCAACAGCCCTACAGCAGCCATGCAACAGCCCTGCAACAGCCCTACAGCAGCCCTGCAGCAGTCCTGCAACAGCCCTGCAACAGCCCTGCAACAGCCCTACAGCAATCCTGCAACAGCCCTACAGAAGCCCTGCAACAGCCCTGCAACAGCCCTGCAACAGCCCAACAGCAGCCATGCAACAGCCCTGCAACAGCCCTGCAACAGCCCTACAGCAGCCCTGCAACAGTCCTGCAACAGCCATACAGCAATCCTGCAACAGCCCTACAGAAGCCCTGCAACAGCCTTACAGCAATCCTGCAACAGCCCTGCAGCAGCCACGAACAGCCCTGCAACAGCCCTGCAACAGCCCTGCAACAGCCCCTCAACAGCCCTGCAACAGCCCTACAGCAGCCCTGCAACAGCCCTGCAGCAGTCCTGAAACAGCCCTACAGCAGTCCTGCAACAGCCCTACAGAAGCCCTGCAGCAGCCCTACAGCAGCCCTGCAACAGCCCTGCAACAGCCCTACAGCAGCCCTGCAACAGCCCTGCAACAGCCATGCAACAGCCCTACAGCAGCCCTGCAACAGCCCTACAGCAGCCCTGCAACAGCCCTGCAACAACCCTACAGAAGCCCTGCGGCAGTCCTGCAACAGTCCTGCAACATCCCTGCAACAGCCCTGCAACAGCCCTACAGAAGCCATGCGGCAGTCCTGCAACAGTCCTGCAACAGCCCTGCAACAGCCCTGCAACAGCCCTACAGCAATCCTGCAGCAGCCCTGCAACAACCCTACAGAAGCCCTGCGGCAGTCCTGCAACAGTCCTGCAACATCCCTGCAACAGCCCTGCAACAGCCCTACAGCAATCCTGCAACAGCCCTGCAACAGCCCTACAGCAGCCCTGCAGCAGCCCTGCAACAGCCCTGCAACAGCCCTGCAACAGCCCTGCAACAGCCCTACAGCAGCCTGCAGCAGCCCTGCAACAGCCCTACAGAAGCCATGCGGCAGTCCTGCAACAACCCTACAGAAGCCCTGCAGCAGTCCTGCAACAGTCCTGCAACAGCCCTGCAACAGCCCTGCAACAGCCCTACAGAAGCCATGCGGCAGTCCTGCAACAACCCTAAAGAAGCCCTGCAACAGCCCTGCAACAGCCCTAGAGCAATCCTGCAACAGCCCTACAGAAGCCCTGCAACAGCCCTGCAACAGCCCTACAGCAGCCCTGCAGCAGTCCTGAAACAGCCCTACAGCAATCCTGCAACAGCCCTACAGAAGCCCTGCAACAGCCCTGCAACAACCCTACAGCAGCCCTGCAGCAGTCCTGAAACAGCCCTACAGCAGTCCTGCAACAGCCCTACAGAAGCCCTGCGGCAGCCCTACAGCAGCCCTGCAACAGCCCTACAGCAGCCCTGCAACAGCCCTGCAACAGCCCTACAGAAGCCATGCGGCAGTCCTGCAACAACCCTACAGAAGCCCTGCGGCAGTCCTGCAACAGTCCTACAGCAATCCTGCAACAGCCCTACAGAAGTCCTGCAACAGCCTTACAGCAATCCTGCAACAGCCCTACAGCAGCCCTGCAGCAGTCCTGAAACAGCCCTACAGCAGTCCTGCAACAGCCCTACAGAAGCCCTGCGGCAGTCTTGCAACAGCCCTGCAGCAGCCCTACAGCAGCCCTGCAGCAGCCCTGCAACAGCCCTGCAACAGCCCTACAGCAGTCCTGCAACAGCCCTGCAACAGCCCTACAGCAGTCCTGCAACAGCCCTACAGCAGTCCTGCAACAGCCCTACAGAAGCCCTGCAACAGCCCTACAGCAGTCCTGCAACAGCCCTACAGAAGCCCTGCAACAGCCCTACAGCAGTCCTGCAACAGCCCTACAGAAGCCTTGCAGCAGCCCTGCAGCAGTCCTGCAACAGCCCTACAGAAGCCCTGCAGCAGCCCTACAGAAGCCCTGCAGCAGCCCTACAGAAGCCCTGCAGCAGCCCTGCAGCAGCCCTGCAACAGCCCTGCAGCAGCCCTGCAACAGCCCTGCAGCAGCCCTACAGAAGCCCTGCAGCAGCCCTGCAGCAGCCCTGCAACAGCCCTGCAGCAGCCCTGCAACAGCCCTGCAGCAGCCCTACAGAAGCCCTGCAGCAGCCCTCAGCTGGTGGTTTCTACACGAGAATCATTAAAAAGCTTTTTTTATTGCATTTTTATCTATGAAGCCCTTTAAAAAGCCCTGAGGGAACAGATTGCTGCACAGGACAAAGTGATCAAACCAGCAAACACTCAGAAATATAAAAATAAAAACAACAGATACAAACAAACAATTAAGATAAAATAGACACAATAACCATGAAGGCAACTAATTCAAAGTAGATAAAGCCATGGCACAAAGATGAGTTTTGAATGAATATTTAGAAGCAGCTAATGAGGAGGCCTGTCTGAAAGGTCATTCCATAACTGAGGTCCTAACACAGCGAAAGCCCGATCCCCTCTGAGCTTAGACCCGGTTCTGGGTACACTCAGAATCAGCTAATTGGCAGGTCTGTGTTATGATTCCGGCACGTCTGCTCTACCCTGTCTCCCTGGCTGCAATCAGCAGATTAGACGCACCTGGTGGCTGCTGCAGTGTAGTGCAATCTGTGTCATGCCAAGCACCTGTGTCTTCCCTGATATATACTGACTCTGACAAGCAGACGGTGCCAGATTTTTGAAAGCCATCGTGTGAGTAGATATCCAGCGTTCCTTCCTGTCTGATCATTGTTCTTGACCTTGCCTTGCCTTTTTGTATTTATGCCTCTGCCTGCTCCCTGTCGGACTATTTGGATTTTGGTTGTCGACCTTGTTTCCTGCATCTGGTTTATGCCTCTGCTTGCCCCTTGCCTGACGGCTCTTGTTCCGATCGTTGACCCTGTTTCTGTCCTCGGATTATTCAGCCAAGAGGATTATTGTCCCTCAAACAGGGTGATCAGCCTGTGTCGACCTATATAATTGACTTTCATTTTTTGGCTGCAGAGAGCCGTTGGAATGAGGCAGCACAAATGGATGCATTCATGAAAGGATTAAACGAAGACATCAAGGATGAGCTAGCGACCAATGACTATCCTTCTTCCCTGAAACAACTCGAGGATTTGGCTGCTCGCATTGATATTCGGCTGGCAGAGAGAAGGAAGGAGAAGCGCCATGAGAAGGGTCGCTCATCATTAACTCAGGTTTCTGTATACCGGTATGAGAGAAGGAGTCGGTCACCTCTCACTGAGGAAAATGATAATTGTGAGCCCATGCAATTGGGCAGAACCACGATTACCCCTGAGGAGAAAGATCATCAGAGAAGATTCAAGCTCTGTTTTTATTGTGGAGAGAAGGGACATTTAGCACTCAGGTGTCCACTAAAAGGACAGGCTCAGCAGAGGAAGGGAGGTCTCTACTGAGCCGAAGTCAACTATCTGCCTCCTCCTTCTTGTTTCCTGCCCATTTTCAAACCTCTTCTTTGTCTCTCCAGGGGGCCGTGTTTATTGATTCAGGAGCAGACACTGAATTCATGGACGAAACATTTGCAAATAAGAACGGCATAAAACTTATTCCGTCAGCTGACACAAGAAACGTGCTAGCTTTGGATGGTCACAGCATGAACAATTCACATCTCAGGACAGAGGAGATTACCTTAACAGTTGGAGGTAATCATCAAGAAAAAGTAACTTTCATGATCATTAATTCACCTGAACTTCCTGTAGTCCTAGGGGCCTCCTGGTTGCAGAAACACAACCCTCACATCGACTGGAAGAAAAAAGAAGTTCTGGGTTGGTCTGAGTCATGTTCCGCTGACTGTCTTTTGTCTGCTGCTACGGAGGTCAGTGTGGAGAATGAGGTTGAGGAGACTTATCTGGATTTATCCAAGGTACCGCAAGAATACCATGATTTAAAGGTTTTTAATAAAATCAAGGCCACAGCTCTGCCACCCCATGGACTATATGATTGTGCTATTGATTCGCTTCCTGGCACATCACCCCCTAAAGGCAGAACCTATTCATTGTCTGGTCCAGAGCACAGGGCCATGAAGAGTTATGTTGATGAGGCATTAAAGGCAGGGCACATACAACCCTCTTCCTCTCCTGCAGGTGCTGGTTTCTTTTTTGTTGGAAAGAAGGATGGTTCACTGAGACCATGCATTGATAATAGAGGCCTTAATGAGATAACAGTTAAAAATAGATATCCCTTACCACTCATGAACACAGCTTTTGATCAGATCCAGGGAGCCAAGATATTTTCTAAGCTGGATCTAAGGAATGCATATCATCTGGTCCAAATTAGAGAAGGAGATGAGTGGAAAACGGCTTTCAACACGCCTACGGGCCATTATGAATACAAGGTCATGCCATTTGGACTTACTAACGCTCCTGCAGTTTTTCAGTCATTGGTCAATGACGTTCTAAGGGACATGGTGGGTCAATTCGTATTTGTTTATCTTGATTACATACTGATTTATTCTCAAGATCTGGAAACCCATACAAAACATGTCAGAGCTGTTCTCCTGCGTCTTCTCCAAAACCAGTTGTTCGTCAAGGCAGAAAAATGTGAGTTCCACATAACTACCACTTCCTTTTTGGGCTTCATCATTTCCCCAGATCAAGTGCTTGTTGACCCCTCCAAGGTTAAGGCCGTATTGGAATGGCCTGTTTCAACTGATCGCAAGCAGCTTCAAAGATTTCTGGGCTTCGCAAACTTCTATAGGAGGTTTATTAGAAATTACAGCCTGGTTGCTACTCCCCTAAACGCTCTTACCTCTTCCAAGGTGAAATTTGTGTGGAATAAGGATGTAGAGAAGGTCTTCAATAGGTTAAAGGAACTCTTCACATCAGCTCCAGTGTTACGGTCTCCTGACCCAGAGAGACAGTTTATCGTAGAGGTGGATGCCTCAAGCACTGGGGTCAGAGCTGTATTAAGCCAAAAAGGTGAGGATGATCGTGTTCACCCATGTGCCTTCTTTTCAAGGACTCTGTCACAGGCTGAGCGGAATTACGACGTGGGAGACAGAGAGTTATTGGCTATCAAGTTGGCATTGACAGAGTGGAGACATTGGCTGGAGGGGACTAAGGAGCCGTTTATGGTGTGGACTGACCATAAGAACCTGGAGTACCTGAAATCAGCAAAACAGCTAAACCCCAGACAGGCTAGGTGGGCTTTGTTTTTTGGTCGTTTTAATTTCTCCCTATCTTACAGGCCAGGGAGTAAAAATGGCAAACCTGACGCCCTATCCCGGATTCAAGAGCCTGAAGAATCTCAGTCTGCGTGTGAAGAGGAGTTTATCCTTCCTGAAACCGTCAGGTTGTCTGTGTCCCGAGTGGAGGTGGAAAGGGAGGTCCAGGAAGCCATTAGAGATCTGCCTATCCCACCATCATGTCCACCTGACCGCTGTTTTGTCCCTGAACGCCTTGTGCCTAAGGTACTGGAGTCTTGTCATTGCTCTCATTTAGTTTGTCATCCAGGAATCAGCAGAACCATTCAGACAGTTCGAACTCAGTTTTGGTGGCCATCGCTGGTCAAGGATGTCAAAGACTTTGTTGCTGAATGCACTCAATGTTGTCAAGCTAAGCCTTCTCGTCGCCACCCTGCGGGGTTGTTGCCCCCTTTGCCAATTCCCCCTTGCCCATGGTCACACCGGTTTCTAATGGTCACTCTGTACTACTAACCATAACTGACAGATTTTCAAAAATGGTTCATCTGTTGCCCCTGGAGAAGCTTCCATCTGCTAAGGAGATGGGTGAGATATTGACCCGAGACGTTTTCAGGCTCCATGGAATCCCAAATGACATTGTTTCCGATAGAGCACCCCAATTTGTGTCACGTTTCTGGAAGGAGTTTTGTTCTTTGTTGGGAATTTCTGTTAGTTTTTCCTCAGGGTTTCATCCTCAGTCTGATGGCCAAACTGAGAGAGCCAACCAAGAAGCTGAAACCAAACTTCGTATCTTATGTGAGTCTGACCCGACTAAGTGGTCACAAAATTTGCCCTGGGTTGAATACGCCATGAACTCTATGCAATCAAGTGCCACTGGTTTGTCCCCTTTTCATGTTGTGTTTGGTTTCCAGCCACCCATGTTTTCAGTTCAGGAGAGCGAAGCTAATGTTCCGTCCGCCCAAGCGGCTGCCCTAAGGTGCTAAAGAATATGGAGAAAGGCCAGGAGATCGATGATCGGAATGTCACTCGTTCAGTCAAGAACGGCCAACCGGAGACAGATCCCTGCCCCTAAGTACCAGGTGAGGCAGAAAGTTTGGCTCTCCGCCAAGGACCTCCCATTAAGGGTAGAATCCCGGAAATTGGCACCCCGATTTGTTAGACCTTTCCCAATCTCCAAGATCATCAACCGCTGTATGACTGAGATTACCCAACTCCATGAGGATTCACCCCACGTTCCACGTTTCTCAGGTCAAGCCCTTCGTGGAGCCCCGACTTTTGGATTTATGCCTCTGCCTGCTCCCTGTTGGACTATTTGGATTTTGGTTGTCGACCTTGTTTCCTGCATCTGGTTTATGCCTCTGCTTGCCCCTTGCCTGACGCCTCTTGTTCCGATCGTTGACCCTGTTTCTGTCCTTGGATTATTGAGCCAGGAGTCACTTCTTACCTGTGCTGTGGAGATCACCGCCTGCCGCCCACTGAGGTATCCCCTCTGGGTTTCAAGTTCCACTCAAGACAAAAGCAGCAATTCCTGGAAGCTGTGAGGAGTGTTACCTGTGTGACGTTTTCCTGTGGCTGAATAAACCTTTTAAACTTTCAGTACTGTGTCTGGCTGAATCTTGGGTCCGCCTTTTTCTGATTTATAGCAGTCTGAGACCGGGAAGGTGTGTGAGGGTGTAGCAGCTCAGAGAGGTATGGAGGGGCAGGACAATTTAAAGATTTCGATGCAGAATACTGGGACTCATTTTAGCCATCTTCGTCACTGAATTTATCTGGCTATCAGATTTAAGGTTACTGTCATTTTAAACTCCTAAGTTTGTAATATTTGGCTTTATAAAGTGAAGGAGGGAACCAAGATCTAGGAAGGCAGAGGTGGGATGCGTTGGTGGGAGCATTATTTGTGTTTGTTAATTATTTTATTATTAATTTCCGGTTGTTTTTTTTTTTTTTTGTGTCATCTTATTCCTTCCTTCTAAATAATTGATGACACTTTCTACTGGAACAGGAATAAGGCAATTTAAAGATTTTTCACCTGGGAACCAAAAAACCCCCATAGGAACACATACCTGGAGAGGGGCGGTCCAAAGTCAAGCTTAGAAATACGCGCGACAGGTGTGCCACAAAGCACCTGATTCTTGCTCAGATGTGGGTGAGTCTTAAAGACAGAAATCTCCCCATTTATTCGAAGTTTAGCAACAGTGAAGTCATAACTGCTTCATTCTGTGTGCATTGGCCAACCCCCCAGAGAGAAACGTTTCATTTTATGCTGAGAAAATATGGGCCCGGCACCATTGCATGCAATAATGATTGGATTAAATTTATAGATTTTCCTGCAGGAGGTTCATTTAGTTATTCATTTTTATTCTCTGAAATTATTTGTGTTCGTTAATTATTTAATTACCTTTATGCCACTATAATATACTTATCCTTTTATGTCTGTTTTTCTTTTATTCATGTACAGCACTTTGAATTGTCCTGCTACTGAAAAGTTTTATATACAGTAAATAAACATGCCTTGCCATAAACAAGAGCTTAAAGCACCACGGTCTACATGCAGCTGTTCCATCTAAGAGCACAAGAACAACGGTTACCAGAGTAAATGGTAAATGGACTGAACTTATAAAGCGCTTTTCCAGTCATACAGACCGCTCAAAGCGCTTTACACTAGAGCCACATTCACCCAATTGCACTCACTAACGCTCACACATTCATACACAGATCGGTAGGCAACTTGAGGTTAAGTGCCTTGCCCAGGGGTACATCAACATACAGCAGGAGGAAGCTGAAATCGAACCCACAACCTTCCAATTGCAAGACGACTACTCTTCCTACTGAGCCAGAGTCGCCTGTCAGTCAGTAGCCAAATAAATACCAATAAAAATTCTCTCACAATAGGTGCTGTACAAAGTTTTAAATCCTGACTGGAAAACCATAAGAATGTTAAGCTGCTCCAAGAAGTTCATCAACTGGCTGGAAACTACACTGCTCAAAAAATAAAGGGAAGACTTAAACAACACAATATAACTCCAAGTAAATCAAACTTCAGTGAAATCAAACTGTCCACTTAAGAAGCAACACTGATTGACAATCAATTTCACATCTTGTTGTTCAAATGAAAAAGACAACAGGAGGAAATCTTTGGTGATTAGAAAGACACTCAATAAAGGAGTGGTTCTGCAGGTGGGGACCACAGACCACTTCTCAGTACCGATGCTTTCTGGCTGATGTTTTGGTCACTTTTGAATGTTGGTGGTGCTTTCACACTCGTGGTAGCATGAGACGGACTCTACAACCCACACAAGTGGCTCAGGTAGTGCAGCTCATCCAGGATGACACATCAAGAAGCTGTGGCAAGAAGGTTTGCTGTGTCTGTCAGCGTAGTGTCCAGAACCTGGAGGCGCTACCAGGAGACAGGCCAGTACACCAGGAGACGTGGAGGAGGCCGTAGGAGGGCAACAACCCAGCAGCAGGACCACTGCCTTCGCCTTTGTGGAAGGAGGAACAAGAGGAGCACTGCCAGAACCCTGCAAGATGACCTCCAGCAGGCCACAAATGTGCATGTGTCTGCACAAATGGTTAGAAACCGACTCCATGAGGATGGTATGAGGGCCCAAGGTCCACAAATGGGGGTTGTGCTCACAGCCCAACACCGTGCAGGACACTTGGCATTTGTTAGAGAACACCAGGATTGGCAAATTGGCCCTGAGCTCTTCACAGATGAAAGCAGGTTCACACTGTGTGTGAGTGTGTCAGATGTTCCTGCAAGATGAAGACATTGAAGCTATGGACCGGCCCGCCCATTCCCCAGACCTGAATCCGATTGAGTACATCTGGGACATCATGTCTCGTTCCATCCACCAACGTCACGTTGCACCACAGACTGTCCAGGAGTTGGATGCTTTAGTCCAGGTCTGGGAGGAGATCCCTCAGGAGACCATCCACCGTCTCATCAGGAGCATGTCCAGGCTAGGGAGGTCATAAAGACACGTGGAGGTCACACACAATACTGAGCCTCATTTTGACTTGTTTTAAGGACATTACATCAAAGTTAGATCAGCCTCTAGTGTGTTTTTACACTTTAATTTTGTGTGTGACTCCAAATCCAGGCCTCCATTGGTTAATTCATTTGATTTCCATTGATGATTTTTGTGTGATTTTGTTGTCAGAACATTTAACTTTGTACAGAACAAAATATTCAATGAGAATATTTCATTCATTCAGATCTAGAATGTGTTATTTGAGGGTTCCCTTTATTTTATTTTTTTTGAGCAGTTTATTTTCTCAAGAACCTTTGAGATAAAAGGGAGTTTATCAGTGGGTCGAACATTCCCCAACACAGCAGGGTCCAAATCAGGCTTAACCAGTGGCACCACAGCTTTTTACATTATTCCAGGGAAGACACCAGAAGACAAGCTGCTGTTTACATTTGCTTGGACAGACGGCCCCAGGGGAGGACCTCTTTAAAGAAACAAGGGAGAACCGGGTCAGTTGGAGAACCTGAGGGTTTCATCTGACCAACAGTCTTCAGCAACCAGGTTTGGGCTACTGGCTTAAATATGTCCGAGGAGGAAGTGGGAGACATGTAGATGTATCTACTTGTGACACCTTTCTGGAGAGGGGCATCGTCCAAGCTTCTGCTGGCAACAACTTAATGCTCACCTTCTACAGATGATCCACATAGCCCTGTCTTTCAGTGTTTAACCCTTTCTCTCTCCTAGACATGGCTACTGACTGAGCTTCTACTGTAACTAACTCTATGTTCTCTCTTTCAGACTCTAACCTTGAAAATTGGCTCAGAGTTTATCTGTTCTTTCTTTCTAGATGAAACGACTAAAGGAGCTACATCCATTAACATTTACTTTTCCTTCCCATAGAAAGTACTCCTGGATCAGTGCTTCTTTGTTCTCTTTGTGTCTCTGCTCTGTTCTCTCAAACCTCCAGTCGGTCGTGGCAGATGGCCGCTCACACTGAGCCTGGTTCTGGTTCTGCTGGAGGTTTCTTCCTGTTAAAAGGGAGTTTTTCCTCTCCACTGTCGCTACATACACGCTCAGTGTTGGACCACTTGTTGCTGAATATTGGACTACTTGCACAGACACCAGGCCTCCTGATGCTTTCGGCCATCTTGTATCCAGGACAGTCCGCTCCTCCATATCCCGTCAAGCATCACGACTGATATGACGGGGCGTCCCAAGTCTGACGTCACGAGACGCTATATAGGAAGGCGGACATTTTGAAAACTCGCTTTCAGCTGGAAATCTTGACACGGTTACCACGCAACTGGAGCATCCTCTGGAGAAGAAGAGATCCCACATGGAGTCTTCATTTATTTCTCTCTCTCTTGTTGGCCAACAAACAATTCATAACTGAGGTTTCTGGAATGAGAAGGCCAGAAATTTCACTTTGCCGATCGAAGACGTGAGCTTAACACGTAACGAAGAACACGGAATTTGGAGGAGTCGAACCGCCACCGTGTTTCATCTCAAGTCGACTTTTGATGGTCAGATCATATTCTTCCTTTCCGCCAAAGAAGCCGGAGGACGACGTCTGACCGTTTTCCCTGAAGTTAAATGTGGACGCGCAGTTAACCAACTCCCCCTTGTTCGCTTGACCCCACTCAGAGGAAAGCCGACAACGAGTAAAAACTATCCTTATTTTTATTTCTTTATTAGAAAGCCTGGGCAGGGTCAGAGGTTGTAGAGCGATCAGAAACGCTATTTAGGATCTCATGAGGGATTGCTGCAAAGTCAACGCCAGTGACTGTCCACTGTCTCTACATCCAGGAGGACTGAATGCTGCAAGTCACTGACTGGATGCAATCTGCTGGGTTTCCTTAGATAGAAAAACTTTTAAACAGTTTGAATAATAAATTGAATCTGACTGTTTGATAGTTAGGATTGATTGGAATGTATGTACCCGACTTGAAATCTATATGATTTGATTGAATTGACTTAGCCCATTTTAAAGTTACCCACTTTTCACACAATGCAACATGAAACATCACTCTCCAGTTATTTTTTACCTCCGTCTTCTTCCCTCCCTGTTGGATGGAGTAAGGTGGAGTCAGGTTTAGCCTAAACCAACTCAGTTATGGTTGAGGTGCAAACACACCCTCCATTTCTGCTACCTGTATGACCCCTTCTCTTCTCCAATGGTTATAATCAGTCTGACAGAGAGAGGTGTCCCAATCCTTGTGGTTTTTAGTATAACGACGGCCACCAGTGGGCTCTACATGGACAAACTGTATCAGTTTATTATTTTACTCAGTACAGTACCCCTACACATAGCCCATTCTAAAATGGCCAAACTCAAACACTGAGTAGTTTAATCTAACCTCCCCAACAACCCTATACCATTCCAAATCCTTTGTGAAGAGCCTTGAGACGACATGTGTTGTGAATCGGTCCTAAATAAATAAATAGAATTGAATTGTTTTGAATATATAAAGAAATATATATATATATATATATAGAGAGAGAGAGAGAGAGAGGGCATAATAGAGGCGTTTTGATTTTTTAGGGTTAGAAGAATATCTTCACATAGGAAACAGCAAATGAAACAAATGAATCTCTCCCTGTGTGCACACCCACATGTGTGCACTAGCATGATGGGAGCGGGTTTATTGTGGGTGCCGCCATGTTTGTGTTTCTCTCAGTTAAAGCAGATTTACAGTCTAGGGTAAAAATATTCAGCATGTCTCAGTATCTCCTCAGATAATTCTACTAAACATTTGACATTTTTCAGCGTTAATGGATAAAAATAAACTTCCTTGTTCCATAAAGGGTCACTGTGGCATCCGGCCTTCAATAAAATACTTTATTGGATCATTGAAGGTTCTCCTTTACTCAGGAAAGTATCTTGCTTGATCTTGAGAAGCGGTTCTGATGTTGTGTTCCTGTAAAACACTTAATTTCTGGATGTTTTTACAGAATCAGAACCAATGTGTCTGAACTATGGTTCTGAACAAGCTCCGAATCCTCAGCCTGACACTTTAAACTCCTCTGAGTCCAAACCACCCGCAGGTGCTTGACCAACAGCAGGATGCAGTGGGATAAAGTGAAACTGGGATTTAATGTGAGCTGAGTGTGACCTCTCTCAGGCTGCAGCTTCACTCGGATCATCAGCAGCTTTAATGAATACTTCTGGGATCCTTTCACAGCACTAAAGGAGTCTCTGGGAGTTCTGTTTGTTCATGGAGGAGGCTTCGCACTGATGATCCGCTCTCAGCTCATGGATAATTCCCGGGGCAAACGGCACACATGAAGAGCTGGTAATGAGATGGAGCTGCGGCTGGAGAGCAGCCTCATTGTCCTGAAGGGTGGTCTGAAGACACAGAGCAGGGCTTAGGAGGCCTCTGCTGGGAAACATCCAGTTTAACCATCAGATGGCTGCATGTTCTGCTGGGTCCAACAACTGGTCTGTTAATAGTGGCTGCACCTAGATGACCTGCAGCTGGTTTCACTCAGGAGCTAAGTTTAATGAGACGAGGAGAGAAACTATAGACTCGAGATCAAGTTGAACATCAGCAGCTGATGAGATGAAACCTTCAGAGAAGTTCAATGTTACCTGGTACCACATTTCAAAAAGCATCAGGATGGAAACCAAATAGGAAAGAGATCCAGTCAGGAATCAGCAAGCAGCTCCAGGTCTTCATGGTTTGAACCACACAGCTGGTGTCATCACGAAAGTCCTACAGCCCATCCAGACACTTTAATCAGATGTTCCACACAGAAAGCTCTGATCAGTCTGCTCACAACTTCCTGAAAAAAGAACAAAAGCAGGAGAACGTTCTAAAACGCTGTTCCTCATCACCTGATGAAGCCATGTTGACCTTCTAGAGCTGCAAAACCAGCTCCAGCTGACAGGAAGTGCTTTGAGCCTCACTCTCAGACTGCTGTGGGCTCTCTGGGAGGAAACTGTAGGCTTTAAATAAACCCCAGGAAGACTAATTATTAGTAACTTTTAATCATGTTTCAGCTGTTCACGGTAAATAAGAAAATTTTTCACCTCTGATCTGTTTGTTCTTTACTATTCTGCCATAAAGTCCTTCAGAGAAACTTCCTCTGATCTTCAGGTCAGAATAGCTTCAGAATTACACCTTATAGGGTAATAATGTGGGAAGTCACAGAGATTATTTTAAATTTATTCTGTAAAGAGAATTTAAAGGTGAAAAGAGATAAAAGGAGGAAGCTCGTTAGTTACTCGCTGCAGCTGGAAAAACTGAAGATGAAGTTTAGTTTCTGGGATAAAACATGAAATTAACTAGAAGCTTTCATAATAATTTGGTTGGATTAAAATCGATGACTCCAGAAGCTTCTCTTTGTTTCTCTGCTGGCTTATTGGGTTTTCTATTGATGCTTAAAGTTCGTCAGCTGCATTAGAAAGAACTTTGAAAAAAATTTATCCTGGGACGGTCCAATCAGAAACACTGCGCCCAAGCCGAGCTGAGCTGTAGGAGAAGCTTTAGTTTCAGTTTGACTTCTCAGGATGTTTCAGGGTTCACTGGTCCGAAAATCCCAACCACAGCTCTTTCTCCACACATCCCTAAGTGTGTGTGTTTGTGGTGTGTGTGTGTGTTCTTGTACTTGTTGCTGAGTGAGAACCATTTTTTGTATTTTTATCGCAAAGTGAGGACATTTTGACAAAGTGAGGACATTTTTCTGGTCCTCACTTTTTCAAATTCCGTTCTTGGGACAGAGGTTAGGTTTAGGACTAGGGTATGAATTGAGTTATTGTTAGGGTTAGTGTTAGGGTTAGGTATTAACTGGTTAGGGTTAGTGTTAGGGTTAGTGTTAGGGTTAGGCACTAAAAATCAAGGAAAATGAATGGAAGTCAATGGAAGTAGCCGAAAACTCCTCATAAAGACAGTAAAACACGGATGTGTGTGTGTGTGTGTGTGTGTGTGTGTGTGTGTGTGTGTGTGTGTGTGTGTGTGTGTGTGTGTGCAGATGCGGCTTCATTCAAACTGGCAGTGAGAATGAACTTAATCCTCTAAGCTCTTGTTGGGGCTTGTCCTGCTTCTCAATGAGGTGAAAAAAAAGCTTGGAGTGATGAACTTTCATAACAAAACCTCTCTGTTGGTCCGATTTACAGGTTCTGTGGCCTCTGAAGGTGAGGCTCTCACAGTCACAACGGTTATTTTTAAAAATTTCTGGAGGTCCAACCGTCCTACAGCTGTAACTTAGAAGTTTGGACTGTTTTTGGTCTATAGCAGCTTCTGATGCAGATCTGTTTGGAGGCATCTTCTCACTCTGTTTGTTTCTGTTACAGACTATTTATTTACATGAAATTAAACTTTCTCCTCATCAGAAGAGAAATAATGAGAAATTATCTCATAGCAAACGATGATCTAAAACTGCTGCTGTTTTCAAGAGTTTATTATTGAATAGTTTGACAGATTATCAGATGTTTGTAGAACTTCATCTTCTAACTTATTTCTCCTTAAGGAGACTGTGTTCAGAGCAGTTTTTGTCACATTCAAACTTTTTAAAGATTCCTCTTTCAGTTTTCAGAAAATACAGACAATGAGTTCTGGTCATACAAATAAGACCAGTTTTTCTGAACCTGCTTCATAGAACTGTTTTCTTGGTTCCCTTTTCAGTCTGGAAACACTGAGATATAAAATAAATCTATAAAACTTTTTCCTGGTTGGAGGCCAACCAAGCAACACAGTTAATGTCATGTTCAATTTAATAAATTGTAAATACACTTGTAATACTTTATCTAGCCCCCAGAAACCCCGAAGCACTTTCCACTACAGTCAGTCATCCACGCATTCATCCGCCCATTCATCCACTGACAGTGGTGAGCTACATTTGGGCAAGACACTTCACCAGTATTTCTCAAACTTTAAACAAGCTCCAACAGGCTGTTTCTTCAACAGTGGAGTCTTGTGCAGTGAGTGTGCATTGAGACCATTGTGGTTCTTCTTCTCTGCACTATTCCACTTGTTTGATTTCTCTGTAAGTGTGTATTATTTGGGTTATTAACAACATCTGGTGTGAAATGCATGTAAAAATATTAGAAACATATTTGCTGAGAAAAATGTAGAATAAATGTCACATTGAATCATCAGAACTTTGGTCATGTCCATCACTTAAATGTGAACAAGCAATAGTAAAAATCTCCTGAATGAATAAAAACATACAGAGAAGCAGGATAATCAGAGAGGATGAACTCTTCATCAGGTGAAGAACATGTCAGAGTTTTTCCCAAATATGTTTTCCAGCTCCATCAACTACATCATTCCCAGTCTGGACTCGGAGCTCTTGCACTTGTGTTGAACTCGACTGAGGTGGACCAACCAGACCACAGCGATTCACAGACAAAAGAGTGGTTTTTCCTCGTCCAGCTGTGTGTGTGTGTGTGTGTGTGTGTGTGTGCGTGCGTGCGTGCGTGTGTGCGTGCGTGTGTGTGTGTGTATGGCATCTCCTCAGGCCATTTTGTCACTTTAGAGTGGGACATTTGGCTGGTGGGTTTTCTTCCCCCTGAAGTGTGTGCTTCAAAGCCCGGATGAGCAGCTCAGGGGTCAGGACGGGATCAGCACTAACTGATTTAGGAAGGTTTAGTTTTGGCTCTGAAATCCATCCTCTTTGTTTGGCCTCATCACTCTGCCACCTCTGTTCCTGTTGGCAGCTTCTTCTCTTACTTTAATTCGTTTTTCTCTGCTTCAGTGAGCTACTGAGGCCTGCAGAGGACTGAAACTGTCTCTCATCTTCTTTCTTTGTCTACAGATGACAAGGTAACAGACCCAAGTGTCTGTTCCTCCTCCTACATCTGACTGAGGGCTGAAACTGCTCTGAGAGGCTTTATTTAACTCATATATTTTTGATAAATAAAGGTTCTGGATGAATATGTTAACATTCAGGTTCTGTTAAGGCTTTGATGATTCTCCACCTGTGGACTTGACATCTTGATATACAGGGGTTGGACAATGAAACTGAAACACCTGGTTTTAGACCACAATAATTTATTAGTATGGTGTAGGGCCTCCTTTTGCGGCCAATACAGCATCAATTCATCTTGGGAATGACATATACAAGTCCTGCACAGTGGTCAGAGGGATTTTAAGCCATTCTTCTTGCAGGATAGTGGCCAGGTCACTACGTGATACTGGTGGAGGAAAACGTTTCCTGACTTGCTCCTCCAAAACACCCCAAAATGGCTCAATAATATTTAGATCTGGTGACTGTGCAGGCCATGGGAGATGTTCAACTTCACTTTCATGTTCATCAAACCAATCTTTCACCAGTCTTGCTGTGTGTATTGGTGCATTGTCATCCTGATACACGGCACCACCTTCAGGATACAATGTTTGAACCATTGGATGCACATGGTCCTCAAGAATGGTTCGGTAGTCCTTGGCAGTGACGCGCCCATCTAGTACAAGTATTGGGCCAAGGGAATGCCATAATATGGCAGCCCAAACCATCACTGATCCACCCCCATGCTTCACTCTGGGCATGCAACAGTCTGGGTGGTACACTTCTTTGGGGCTTCTCCACACCGTAACTCTCCTGGATGTGGGGAAAACAGTAAAGGTGGACTCATCAGAGAACAATACATGTTTCACATTGTTCACAGCCCAAGATTTGTGCTCCTTGCACCATTGAAACCAACGTTTGGCATTGGCATGAGTGACCAAAGGTTTGGCTATAGCAGCCCGGCCGTGAATATTGACCCTGTGGAGCTCCTGATGGACAGTTCTGGTGGAAACAGGAGAGTTGAGGTGCACATGAATTCTGCCATGATTTGGGCAGCCGTGGTTTTATGTTTTTTGGATACAATCCGGGTTAGCACCCGAACATCCCTTTCAGACAGCTTCCTCTTGCGTCCACAGTTAATCCTGTTGGATGTGGTTCGTCCTTCTTGGTGGTATGCTGACATTACCCTGGATACCGTGGCTCTTGATACATCACAAAAACTTGTTGTCTTGGTCACAGATGCTCCAGCAAGACGTGCACCAACAATTTGTCCTCTTTTGAACTCTGGTATGTCACCCATAATGTTGTGTGCATTTCAATATTTTGAGCAAAACTGTGCTCTTACCCTGCTAATTGAACCTTCACACTCTGCTCTTACTGGTGCAATGTGCAATCAATGAAGACTGGCTACCAGGCTGGTCCAATTTAGCCATGAAACCTCCCACACTAAAATGACAGGTGTTTCAGTTTCATTGTCCAACCCCTGTATATCTGAGGTCGCAAACACTCATGGAGCTCTCCTGCCTCCTGCTGTTTGTTCACAGAATCACAGAATCTGTTCGAACTGGTTCTGTTTCTGATAGGCTGGATTTGGTTCTAATCTAGTTTTTTTTTTTTTTTTTAAACTGAGCTAATTGTTGCACCTTTATTAGAAAAAATCATTTGTGTGTTGAAAGAGACCTACTTGCTGAGCTGCTGATGTTCTTCTCCTAGACACCAGCTGGACTGACTCCTGGCCAGGATTAGCAGAACCATAAGCTTAGATACAGAGTCTCAGGAGCTGTACGTTATCGATATGTTCAGTTTTTATTGTGTTAGTCTGTGAGATCCAACTGCTTTGATGCTGGAACCATTCAGTTTGAGTAAAAGCTGGGGGTTGGTGCTGCTTTCAGCACTGACCCAGAAATCAGACACTTCCATGGAACCCATCGTTGAACAGACAAGATCTTGAAGTTCTTGGAGCAGAGAAGAACAAACTGTAACAGAACCCAGGATGGTGTGTCTCATTCTAAATGACCAGAACATATTTCTTTTTATGTTTCCATTCTATCCGTATCATGGAAAACCAGAGGAGAGGACGGGCTCAGGTAATGGACTGTACTAGAACTAAAACAGTTTTTATGAGTGAGACTGTGTGATGTGGAGAAGATGACAGATAAACATCAATCATCTTGTGACATGTATCGACTGTCCACCTTGTTTTAGACCACATAAACATACTGAGAAGCTGCATGATGTTCTGATGCCTGCAGCTTCTGTTCAGCAGGATGTTTCTGCAGAGTTCTAGTGAAGCCGTAAGAACACAGTCATGTTCAAAAGGATGATGTTCTTTTTGCATTGTGATAAAAAGTAGTCAATACACTCCATCCTTTAGCATAAGGACATGGACCGCAGAACCTACTGAGAATCTGGACCAGGCAAGCACTGGTTAGCTGCTGAATCCACATGCAGATTAGACTCCACAAACTATAGGGTGCAGTTGGTGCTGCTGTTAGTCTGGATCACTGAGAGACATTCTGGTCACCTGCAGGAGGTGTGACCTGGTCTGAAACTGACTGGGTTCATTGCAGAACTGGATGAAATCTGAGTTCTCCTTCACTCCTCTCTCAAACCATCTACCTTCTCTATTCAAAATGTGAACATTCTGGTTGTCCCTTATCCTGGAGGTGTCGGTGTACTGCTGAGACGTGTCCTGAGGAGCTGGTTCTCCTGTGTTGGGCCATGTGTCTGAGAGGCTGTTTGGTTTGTGCAATGTAGAGGTCTGCGTATTCGTTTGGGTCTGAAATGCCGGGATGTTGGAGATATTTGGAGAAAATCCTTCTGACTTTCTCAGATGTTCCATCAAGGTATAACAGCGTCCTCAAATTTGTTCTTGTTGCTTTTTTCTGTCATTTTTTTGATTCACTAAGTTCTGGATGACTGACAATCTTCACCAGCATTTCTATTCTGTTATATTCTACATTTTTAGGGTTATCCAGAGAAATCAGTAAAATACTATTTGTGGGTATTTTCAGAAATAAAATAAAAATTTCCTAGATCAGACATCTCGACCCTGTTCAAGAGAGATCCAGTCTGGACTGGATCCCTGATCGGTCTTTAGTCAGCACAATCTAATATTATTTATTTATTTAAAGGGACAATTCATGTTGATGGTGTAAAATCCCAAATTAAAATATCAGAAAACATTAGAAATAAAATCAATCCCTTGGTCAGTTGGAATGTTCCTTAGTTCTGTAGGTTCTGGATTCTGAGGAACATCGGACCTTTGTGGGATCTCAGTCTCTGCTGCTTCCAGATCTCCTGGATGAAGATTTCATTTTAATTTTCAGAGGAGGAGCCAAACCTGCCATCATTTAAACACCATTAAACTTAATATTCACTTCAAACTCTGCAGGGATTGGATGATGACTGATGACATCATTAAGGCAAGCATAGAATAATTAATAACTGAGTTTATTAAACCGGAGGAGACTCTGACGCCACACAGGAATACAAACAATCACGTGACTCAGATCCACGCCTTAACTCCAGCTCTGACGTCACTCTTGGAAGCGGGACTTTTCCTGCTCTTATTTTGAAGTGAAGAGCGGAAGTTGGGTGTGTTTGTGTTGGAGCGGAGCGGAGCGGAGCGGAGAAGAAAAGAAGGAGCGGCTGGCCAGAAGACGCGAGGAGCTCAGGGAAGGACACGAGACACAAACAACAAGTAAACAACAACAACCAATCAGAGGCGCCAATCAGCAGTCTGTTCCTTACAGAGACCCTCAGCTGCTGCTACCGCCAATCAGAGCCGCCAGGTGCGCTCAGTCCCCGCCCCCTCAGGTAAGAGCAGCAGTTTGTGTTTGTGAGGCTGAAGTTCTTTTCAGGTTCTGAGTTCTGCTGCAGAAGAACAGACCCCAGTTAGAAGAACAAGCTTCCGAACCCGCTCAGTTCCAAAGGTTCAGCACGGAGACTCAAGTGATATGATGAACAAAAATCTGTTTTTAATGAATCTGGTCCAAAGATGAGCCCAGTTTCTGGTTCTGGTTTGATTTCTCTCCTACTGCAGAGCTGTTCTTGAGTCACCACCCATGATGATTCCTGGAGAAACATCTGAAAAGTTTCTGTTTACTTTTCAAATGAGCTCAAAGATCCATTCCAGCAACTCAGATGGATAAAGTTCTGAAATAAATTCTGGAATAAGTTCTGGAACATAAGATGATGAGAAATAATTAGACAAACCAGAAAACACTAAAGAAATGTGAGGAGCAGCTGCAAAAGAACATCAAGTAAATTTATTTTTATGGTTTTAATGTAAAACAGATTAAATAAAATCCACTGTTAAAAAGAACCAGAACCATGTTTATAAGAATGTTGCATCATCATTCTGGACCCACCTGAACCAACACAGTCTGCATGTGTTTAGAGTCAGAATGACAGCTGAGAACAGGGAGAAGATTATTGTGGACAAAGTCTCTTTATCCACATTCCTTCATTTGCAGAACCAGCTCAGATGTTCCTCATCCAGACATCAGAACCTTATTTAAATTACTGAGCTGCAGAACTTTAGGATTTAAATATGATGAGTCTGACTCTGGTTCAGTTAGTCCAGAGTTCAAGCAGCCAGGTGAAATAAAACCTTCTGAGTGAATAATCTTTAGAGGTTCAAACAGAGAAGCTCTGAACCTGACTTGTACCAGTCTCGGGCCAGCTTAAAGAAAGGGTTACTTGAGGTTCTGCTGAGAAACAAAGAACCGGACTCAGACTTTAACCTTTCAGCAGAACTTCATGTTCTGCAGAAATCCATGTTTCTGGATCCCAGCAGCACCATCATGCTCACTGCTAATAAAACCAGAACTTCAGATAGCAGCAAAACTGTTGAGCAGAACCATATTAAGGTTCTAACAGAGGTGGATGAAAGTCTGTTTTGGTCCAATGGATTCCGGATCAACATATTAACAGCTATATGTTAGAACTGGTCAGGACTCAGGTACAGTTTGGTGAAAACTCAACTTCAGACGTATAGGAACCGGGTCTGAGACAGCTGTGTTCTGTCTGATCCGGTTCTTTCTCTCATCTTCCTGCTCACAGTTTTCCTTTTTTAACAGGATGGATGAAAGCGGCTCTGGAGGAAATCCCAGCGCTGACTCATGTGACTCATTTCCTGCCCCCGCCAACCAGGACTCGCAGAACCAGGAGAAAGACCGGCAGAGCACTGGGCCCGACTGTCTGTCCCGGTGCCAGTGCCGGCGGAGTACAACAGGGACACCAGAACTGTCAGAACACCCTGCAGAACAACTGAAACCACAGCATTCTACAAAAGAGAACCCAGATCCTGACCAGAACAGTCCAAATGACTCAAAACAAACAGGAGTGGATCCCAGTTTTGCTCAGCAAGAACTGACAGAAGAACTTTCTTCAAAACCAAATTCAACCAGACTTTGTGAGCAGAAGGAACCAGAAGGTTTTGCAGGACCAGAACCTAAGCTAGAAAAAAGTTACTGTCAGGTTCATCAAAACTCAAACGGTCCAACAGATCAGGAAGCTAAGGAAGAACCTCCTCCTGGTCCCTCTGAGGTTCTGACTGCAAGAACAGATGAATTTGAAGACCTGCAGAACCACCTGTCTCCTTACCCCCTCTCTGTCAATCTGGCTTCTCTGGCTCCGCCCATCACCATTGAGGCGTTCTGTGACCAGGTGGGGCCCCACCCCCCTGGTTCTACTTCAGGTGAGCCCAAACTGTGTGGCTACCTGCAGAAGCAGGCAGGACCGCTGAGGGCCTGGAAGCTGCGCTGGTTCACCTACGAGGAGAAGAAGAACCAGCTGTTTTATTACCGCACGCCGCAGGATGTGATGCCGCTCGGCCGGGTGGAGCTCAGCGACGCCACCTTCACCTACCCTCTGAAGGCCGAGAGCGGCACCTTTCACATCAAGACGCCTGAACGAACCTTCATCCTCAAGGTAGGAGGTCCGGGATAGTCCAGTCCAGATTGTCCACTGACAACAAGTGTCCATGCCAGGCTCCGCCCACCTGTTTGAAGTTATATGCAGGAACCATTAGTTTACTAAAAATGGCGCTCAGCAACTTTTGGGGCCTCATGTACGAAGCGTACTTGCGCACAAAAACCTTGCGGCGCAATGATTACACACATCTTGGCATGTACAAAAATGAACGTTGCGTGAAAGTGTACGTAAATCTACGCAGATTTTTGACAATAATAAACTACAGAGAACTAAACCTCCACTGAAATATGACTCCATCCAGTTTAATTCATGGAGCATCAAACCTGATGTTCTCTCATGACTTTGAGCTTTTATGGTTTAAACCAGAGCGATGAAACTGAATCACATTCAGCCTCAATAACGTCACACACCACAGAAAATGATGGAAACTGTGAAACTTCCTCTGTTTCTGTTACCTGTAAATGAAAATGCTCTTCAGTCTGAGCGCTGAGGAGCAGGAAATGCATGAGAATCATCTGAGGGACACTTTCATTCTCACTGAGAATAAAACAGTGTTGGATCAGCAGATAAACTCCTAGCAAGTCAGGTTTGATGATTCCTAAGGTGGACAAGCTGGAGACAATCAGACATGTCCATAAATAGCTGCTAAAGTTGCGCTCAGACCAATGAGCATTTTCATCTACAGGTAACAGAAACAGAGGAAGTTTCACAGTTTCCATCATTTTCTGAGGTGTGTTACGTTATTGAGGCTGAATGTGATTCAGTTTCATCGCTCTGGTTTAAACCATAAAAGCTCAAAGTCATGCAGAAACATCCATGAATTAAACTGGACGGAGTCGTATTTCAGTAGATTTAGGGGAGGTTCAGTTCTCTGTAGTTGTAATTTTGTTGATTGAAAAAGTTTGTGTGGATTTCCGCATAGTTTCACTCAACGTTCATTTTACTACATGCGGAGTTGTGGGTAAACCATTGCGCTACCAGGTTTTTGTGCCTAAGTACGCTGCATACATTAGACCCCAGATGTGTAAAAGGACCATCTAAAGACATTTATTGTCCCTCAGACCTGAACGGAGTCTCTATGACCCAACATATTGTCTGAATTGCCGGGTCATGCTGTCAGGGACAATAATCTTGTTCTGTTTCATGTCGTGCAGTTTAATCAGTTATTCTTCTAACTTCTAAACTTCAGTCTAAGATTTTAAGTTAGACTGACTGGATTCTTATCTCCTTCTGTCATTGGATGAGAGGAGGGGTCCACCCTGGACAGGTCACCCTGTCAACAGTGCACCAGACCCAGGGCACACTCACACTCATACCTGAGGACAATATAGAGAGTGTGACTATGTCTCTGCTCTGTTCTCTCAAACCTCCAGTCGGTCGTGGCAGATGGCCGCTCACACTGAGCCTGGTTCTGGTTCTGCTGGAGGTTTCTTCCTGTTAAAAGGGAGTTTTTCCTCTCCACTGTCGCTACATGCATGCTCAGTATGAGGGATTGCTGCAAAGTCAACGCCAGTGACTGTCCACTGTCTCTACATGCTCATCCAGGAGGAGTGAATGCTGCAAGTCACTGACTGGATGCAATCTGCTGGGTTTCCTTAGACAGAAAAACTTTTTATCCAATTTGAATAAATAACTGAATAGACCAACTAATCTAACAGTCATGTTTTTGGAGTACCTGGAGAGAACCCACACATGCACAAGGAGAACATGGAGACACCACGCAGAAAGACCCCAGGCTGGGATTCCAACCTGGGACCATCTTGCTGGTAGTGCTCATAACTGCAAAACTCTTCCTTTAAGCCACAATGATCTGAGGAGAACTGAATGAGATCAATGATCTGAAGCTGTAAGGTGGTGTCTCCATGTTTCTGTGGAATGAAGATCAGTTTACTCTGCTGCTGTTCTGAGATCAGGTCTCTGCACTGACAGACTGCGATGTTTCTCAGAACATCGCTCAACATTTTAGGACTATCATAATAAAATGTTTGCTCCTACCAGCAGAAGCTTCATGAACAGCTTCTAGTAGAAACATCTAGGTGTAAATTCTGTTAAGATGAAGCGGAATTTTGGCACTGTTGACTTCCCGTACCTGGGCCTGATCTGCAGAAACCTCTGAGCTGCCTGCATGTTTATTCTCTGCAGCTTTAACATGTCTCCTGACTGAATCAGTACCTGTCTCTGTCTGACCCGACCCAACCCAACACTTTTTAAGGCGGTGAGTCAGGAGCTGATGCTCTACTGGCTGCAGCAGCTGCAAGTAAAACGCTGGCAGCATCGACAGACCTCCACCTGTTCAGAGCAAACAAACAACAACAACAACATGAGAGGTGAGATTCATTCATTCATTCATTTAAAAATGTCTTTAAAACATCCAGAAAAGGAGACCAAAGCACATAACAATTAACCATAAAAACACTCACTGAGTCATCATGACAGAACCCAAACTAAGGAACCAGAACCAGGCCTAAGGCTCAGAGCTCTGCAGGATTCTAATGAGCAGTTAACTAGTCCGTACACCAGTTTCTCTGGGTTTAATCCCATCTTGACTGGATCCGATTCTGTCAAAAATGTATTTACACCCTTTAAAGTTGTCCTGGTCCAGTCAGTGTTTTTATGGGACTCTGGTTCCAATAAGGAGTCAAACCTGCCCTGATGATGGATGATCTGGTTCTGATTCTGTTAATGTGGTGGACCGACACAGAGTGGAACAGAACTGGGATGTAGAAGGAAAATGATTCGTGGTTGTCAACAATTATGTAAATGAAAAGCTTTATATTCAACCCCGAGTCAGAACTTTGTAGAACCTTCTCTGCCTGCAGGTCCAGCAGACATTTTCTATGTAAAACATCTCCAGCTCAATCAGGTTGGAAGGATAACATCTGTGAACATCAATCTGCTTTATTCTAAACCATCCATTGTATCTCTGGTTGGATGTTCAGGTTGGTTGTCCTGCTGGAAGCCGAACCTCCATCCTAGTCTCAGATCTTCTGCTGCCTCTAACTGATTTTCTTCCAGGATTGTCCTGGATTTATCTCCATCCATCTTCCCATCAAATCTGACCAGCTTCCATGTCCCACAGCATGATGCTGCCACCACCATGTGTCACAGTGAGAATGCTGTATTCAGGGTGAGGTGCAGTGTTAGTTTTCCACCACATGGTGATTTGCATGTAGGCCAAACCTTTGGTCTCCTCTTAGCAGACCTCCTTCTTCCACATGTTTGCTGTATTTTCTACCTGTCTAATGGTAAACTGCAAACTGGGTCTTCTGGCTTTCTTCTTGCCAATCTTCCATAGAGGTGAAATTTGTGGAGTGTCCAACGAAAGGTTTTTTTTGTGGGCAGATTGTCAAACCTGAGTTGTGGATATCTGCAGCTCCTCCATAGTTACTATGGTCTTCTTGGCTGCTTATCTGAATAATGCTCTCCTCTTACAGCCTGTCAGTTTAGGTGGACGTCCATGTCTTCGTAGGTCTTCAGGTGGTCCATCCTCTCTCCATGTTCAGGTGATTGATCAGAGCTTCGGGAGATGTTCAAAGCTTGGATATTGTTGTAGAACCTAACCCTGCTTCAACCTTCTCCAGAACTTTCTCCTGACCTGTCTGTTGTGGTCCTTGGTCTTCATGATGTTGGTTGTTCTATGATGTTCTCTGAAGAACCTCTGAGGTCAGAAACAGAACATCTGCAGTTGGACTCTGGAATCTTTTTTTGTCTTTAAGCCCGTCTAGCACAACAAAAGCTTTGCTTGGTTCTAACAACTCGATGAGATGAAACATGATAAAAATACACCAGACTGCAGGTCATCCAGCAGCAGTTCAGTGAAATGTGGAGTTAAAGTCCATGCTTTAAAGTACAGCACAGTGCATGCTCCAGTCTTTGGGTGTGGATGAGTGTGAGATGTGGGCCTGCAGGAAGGGGTGATGGATTTCACAGCAGTGTGTCTCAGCCTGTTGGTCTTTCTAATCATCTATTCCTCTTCCCAGAAGGTAGAGACACAAAGGGTCCATTTCCAGGGTGGCTGGGTCTGCTGCGAAGCACCTGGCCTCTCTTTATCCAACCCCTTATTTAGGAGTCAAATCCACGCCTCCTTCGATGCGCTGAGCTGTTTCTACCGCCCTGCTGGGTCCCATAGAACACTGCCGAGCCGAGGCAGAGTGGTCCAGGGGGGCCCCAGAGTACGAAGACGCGCCACACTTTCAGATTGTCCTTAGATAAAACTGCTTCAAAACCATGAATCATGATGTCCATCTGCGGCCAGAACACGACAAAACAAGGAAAGGTTCAGGGGTGTGAATACTTTTTCAAGGTGCTGTATGCGATACTGGTTTCACTGGTTTTAAAGATGTTTTAAATGGTTCTCTAAATACTATAGTTTAACTGGTTCAGATAAGTTATGATGTTAGTTTGGAGGCCTGTTGAACTGGTGCCAGTGAGGAATTAAACCTCCTCTGATGATGGATTACCTGGTTCTGATTCTGTTTATGAGTCTTACAAGTCTTGTTTAACTGACTCTGACAATTTAACTGGGTTTAATTCTTGTTTCACTGGTTCCGAAGATAATTTATTGCTAATAGTTTTTACTGGTTGGAACTCTGGTCTGAGCTGCTCCAGTGATGGTTCTGATTCTGCTTCAACTGTTAGTAAGGTGGTTCTGATGGAGATTGAACTTATTAATAGATGAACTAGTTAAAGTGATTCTAAAGCTGGCTGCTGAAAACATGTTCCTCTGGGTTACCCCCGCCCTCTTCCTCGTCTGAGTTGGGAAATCCTTCCTGCAGTCAGGGAGCGGCTCCGTCTGACTCACACTTCTCTGAAACGGATCTGATCCATGGAGATGAGCCTGATATTCACAGTGAGTCAGAACCTCAGAACTTGTGTTCAAAGAAACATCTCCATCATCAGCTGGTCTCTGGTAAACCTTCATCATCTTAAGAGTGAATTTATGATCTGTACCGTTTCCATGGAAACTCCAGTACACGACTGTAAGGAGGGGGTGTGGCAGCAGGATGTCTTGAGTTTATCTAATACAGGGTCTGTTTGATATCTCTGGGTCGGTTCTCCTTCAGGAAACCTCAGCTCCAAACAGTCCTGATTAAGCTTCCCCCACAATCCAGCGCTCTGATTACGTTATGCTCAGGACAGGAAGTGACATCATATCTGCTGCAGGCAGATAAATGTCAGGAAACACTGAAATAAACCAGAGAATAGTCACCTGCTGGGAAGAGAAAACTGATGCCAGACCAGATACTTGGACCGGGGTTTGGAGAGGACGGTGCTGCTTGGTGACTGGTTTACTGGCTGTTGTTCAGATAATTGGCTGGTTTCAGGTATTCGCCTCCTGTCCTGTCATGTTCAGCTGCTCCATGTCTGAGCTGAAGACTTTCACACTGAACTAAGATCAGCCTTCAGCGCCCCCTGGAGGCTGCAGAACATCACGTCAGTATGTCTGTATTAAGGCTGAATGAGTTATAAGGTTCAGCGATGATGAAAGGAGCCACAAACCTGATCAACTGAGAGCAGGATTCAGATCTGGATCAGAACCGTGGACTTAGAGCTGAAGAAGTCAAAGGTGGTTTGAAAAGTAAAATTGAGACTGAAGGCTGAATCAGAATCATCGTAACAATAATTCAGTCATGCAGAACTCGCTGCAGCTGTGGCTTTATGGATCATAACAGAACCCGTTAATATGTGGCCAGAGTTCAGCAACATTCTACCACCACATTTTACCCTGCTGCTGGCCCCTGCTGGTTCTGCACCTGCTGCCCCACATTAATACAAAAACACGGGTAAGATCAGTGGCAGTTCGAGGCCAAATGTTCAGAACAAAGGAACGTGACAAAAGAAATAGGGCAACATTTCATCGTTTTAATTTATTAAATGAGCCTCAGAGGCACTTGCAACTGTGGAGCTGCAGGAACCCTGATCTAGCAGATGAAAAATGAGATCCAATCTCAATACGGCTGAAGATAAAAGTGCCACACATTCATTTTTAATTCATTGTTAAAATAAAGTTGTAAAGGAAAAAAATAATATTGGTCCATGGGACCAATCAGTTACTGTTTCTATGACGGCGCATATATATATATAAAAAAAAATGTTTTATGTATTATGTCTAAAGTACAGGGGCCATAACGGGACAGGAGCAGTTCTGCAGGGGCACTGGCCCCTGTTGGTCCCTATCTAGAACCGCCCATGGGTAAGATAAGTAAAAACATCCTTAATTCACATAAATCAAACTATCACAATAGATGGATTCAAACATCCGGCTACTTTTGCCGGATGCACAACAGCAGCCCGCTTTGGGGGAAAGTAGACCCTACGCTTTGAATGGGAGCTTTGCAGCTTGGATAACACGCCAGGTTAAATATTGATACTATTAATAATTTTTATTAGTATAATGAAAGAAACTGAAGTCACTTCAGCCTCCCTCTTTAGAGTTTTCTGTATAAATGTGTAAATCCAGCAGCTCCATCACAATTGTTTGTCTTGTCTGGTATATTCTGAGCACCTAAACATTTCTTCTTCTTCTGCTTCTTCGGCTGCTGATGTCTTTGAGCTTTTTTTGCACCAACAGCCCAAAAATTGTTTTGACTCCCATATAAATCGTGGAGTCTTCGGTCCCCCCAAGGGAGGTGCTGCTGTTTGTAAGAGAAGGAAGTGACGTTTCGTCCATCATCTGCATTCATTAAATCCTGTGTTGTTAAAAACTTTCTGAGACGTTGAACTTGAAGCACATCAGTGGTTCCCTGAAGGGAGATGAAAGTGTGCAGAGGTTTCGTTCTGCAGCAGCTGCTGGAGTTTCCAAAGTCCTCAGCAATAACTGGGATAATCAGCAGGTTTATCAGCTGCAGCCTTCAGCTCAGATCTGCTGTCCCATCATTTTGCTGCTTTCTCTGGTTCTGAAAGTTTGTTCCACTCAAACACACTCTGCAGCAGTTGGAACCTGTGTTCTGTGTTTCCTAAAACATCCTGATCCAGCCGGGTCTGATGAAATGTTTCTGTTTCCTGTCTGATCAGATGACTTCCTGCCCAGCCTAAAAAGTCCTGTGGGTCTGGTGGGGGAGGAGGCGGCCATCGCTCCATCTCAACGCACGCCGCTCGCCAGCATGTCCATCAAACACCCGCTCATCCAGATCCAGTGAGTGGCCCCAGAAAATTCTGTCCCAGTGTCCCCAGAGTGGTTTTGTGAAAGACGCCCCAGTTGTTGTGCTGGAGCTGAGCTGATCCGGTCTGGTTTCTGAACAGGAACTCGGTCCACAGTCTGAGAAGGAGAACATCTCAGGACTCCAGTCAGAGTGTGTTCTACTCAGACCTTCTGCCATGGATGAGTTCTACTGAGCCAACAGACACCAGCACCACCACAGGTACAACACTGCACTACACAGGTGTATACTTCACTGTACTACAAGCAACTAAACAATACTGCACCGTACTAGCAAGTACCACAGAGTACTATACACGGTACTACAGAGAGTGTCTGAGGTGTTGGGACCTGGTTGTGGATTCTTCTCCGTTTGTGGTTGACCTGGATTCTGCAGGAGGAGGAAGAGGACTTGTGTTGCTATTTGTCCGTCCGGCTGGTCCAATCACCAGAGGACAGGTCCGAGTTTGGCTCAACCCAGATCAGAACCCAGATCTGTATCCAGACTAGATTCCTCAACCACTGACTGAATCTGGAGTCTTTTAGTTGACGCCTTGTGTGTTTCATCTAATCACATCACTTCCAGTCATGTCACTCTCCTCAGAATGTCCCACCGAGGCCCCGCCCCCTTCCGACCCCGTGGGTGATCCAGCAGGTCAGGTGTCACCACCTGAGGGCAGGGAGTCTCCATTGCCGTTAGATGGCCGCAGCAGGAGGATGAAGGCTCGCGGCTCATCCACCATGCCACTCCTTCACAGAGACACACTGTCTTCGTCCTCCGAGCGAGCGTCCCGCCTGCAGCAGGAGAAACAGATGTTGATAGAGGAGGTCAAAGCTCAGAAGGTGATCCGTCAAATCCATTCCTGATCACAGTCTGACATGTTCTCCATAGCCTTCATCCAGCTGCACAAAACACCAGCAGAGAACCTGGCAGTAATTAAAGATGACGTTGATGGTGTTCTGCAGGAGCTGGTTTGGATCCTCCATAAAGCCTTGGAGGCCGCCCAGCTAGAGAAGAGGACCTGTGCAGAGTTCCTGGCAGAAGAGGACGAGCAGCAGCGTTTGGAGCTGCTGCGGCACCGTGAACGGCAGGCGGCCGACCTGCGGGGCCGGCTGGAGGAGACCAAGATGGAGGCGGAGACTCTAAGGGCGAGCCTGACTGACAGAGACACACGGCTCACTGAGATGGAGAAGAAAATCAGGCTGCTGATGGAGAAGAACACTGCCAAGCAGCAGGTAAGGAGTCTTATACTTGAAATGAAGAAGGTTCACCAGAGGTCCTCAGATTTCTGAACTACATTAGGAACACCAGAATGAACCAAATATATGAGCCTTGTTTCTTCTTCTGTTAACCTCTCAGCTCCACTCCTTGTTCTTCCTGTTTCTTGTCAGGTGATCATGAAGCTGTCTGATCAGGTGACCTCGTGCCTGTCCGACTCCTCTGGTAGCATTCTGAACTTTCAGACCCACAAGCAGCTTCAGCAGCAGATCGAGAACCTCAAGGTGATGTCTTGAATTTGGACAGAGTAGGATACTGTTCAGCTGCCGCACCTGTTTAGGTGTGGTTCTGGTACAGGTGTCACTGTGGTTGAGGGATTGCACTCTTCCATTCCTTGTCAGATGTTTCAGAAACCAGAACTTTCTCTTCTGAAGGGTGGTGTTTAACTGATCCGGTTTCTCCTTCTGCAAGTCTCTGGTCTTCTCTTATTGGATGGTGCTAAGCTAGAGGTGAAGACCTACCTTTGAAGATTCTGCTGTGGTGATCCAGATATTGGTGCAGATGGTGCTTTAGTTCTCTTATAGAGGTTCTTTTCTGAGCAGTGAGGAACCAACTGATGCTAATAAGAAAAAGGCACATTTTGTTCACTCTGTATCCTCGTTTGCTCTGAACTCTCAGTTCTTTGATTCTGGTCCAGTTTCTGTTCTGGTTTCCTTACCTCGGAGTCTCAGAACAGCTCATGATCCTGAAGGTTTAAACCTTGTTTGTATTCTTTGTTGGCGTCTCTGCATCAGTTCATGGTTCAAGGTTGAAATCATATTTCATAAATCAGTCTGCAGGTTCACCCAGTTCAGATAGAGAAGCTGCAGAGTTCGTTCATCTCTGGTTCTGCCTCTCAGTGGTGGGAGATCAGATGGGTGACAGCTGATTGGTTCTGATGAGATGACCGGAGTTCTGATTGTGTCTATGCTTCTGTCAGGACGACATGGAGGCGTATAAAACCCAGAACAAGTTCCTGAACTCTGAGATCTACCAGCTGACCAAGCTTTGGAGAAAAAGCTCGGAGCAGGAGAGGAGCCTGATGGTGAAGGTGGGTCTGACTGGGAACACTGGGAACCAGTTCCATTACTGGAACCAGCTGCAGCAGCTGTGTGACCTCTAATGTTTCTCTGTCCTGCTCTCTGATTGGCTGCAGTGTGCGTACCTGGAGGCCACTAACTGTCAGGTGGAGAGCCGTTACCTGAGTGTCCTACGGAAGCTCCAGGATGCCAAATCTCTGGCTCCAGAGCAGCAGGAGGTCGTGCAGAAGATGATTGATGATGCTCTGAGAGGAGAGCTGAAGAGCGTCATGAAGCTGAGCGCAGACAGGTAAGCACACCTGAGCAGGCGGGAAAAACAGGAACATCCTGCTCTGTTCATTCCCAACAGAGGGCCAGGAAACATCTGGAACACAGCTGGAGTTTATCAAACAGGTCATCTGTCTGCAGGGATTATGATGAGTACGGCTTTAAGATCATTCCAGACTATGAGGTGGAGGACATGAAGCTGCTGGCCAAGATCCAGGCGCTGGAAATCCGATCCCACAACCTTCTGCACCAGGTCTGGGAGTTTATTAGGCTAAAACCCTGAGTTTTACCTGTCAGGCTGCACACAGGCTGCTGCCTGACTGCATGTAGAAACAGTCCAGGGTTTATGTTTTAAGTCTACTCTAAATGTTGGTGTTCATCTGCAATGCTGTTGATGACATAATTACAAATTAGAAGCTTTGACCAAACCTGACTGGCTCAGAGGAGATAATGAAAATTAAATAAACAGAATAAAATAAATAGAAATAAGAAATTATCAAAGAATAAAAACATGCATAGATTAAATGTAAAACTGTGTAGTTTGTACATTTATTTAACTGATGTATATAAAATATTTTTGTTCCATCCGGTTGGTTCTGTTTCTGTGAGTCCCTGCAGGACAGTGTGGAGTGCCCCCTGCTGGGCCGTTGGGCACAGTACCTGGCTGGCCGCTCAGGGGACGATCTGTGTCCATCTCCTGAGCTCAAAGTGCTGCTGCGTGGAGGCGTCCCACGGGAATACCGGCAGAGAGTGTGGCGTTGGCTGGTCCGGACCAGAACCAGAACCATCTGGGAGCACCATCCTCAGCGGTACAACCAGGTAGACCCAAACAGCAGCCCTTACCCATCCACAGGTAACCTGTTAGTAATCCTGATTTTGTGTTTGCAGCTGTGTGAGAAGAGCCAGACATCCCC
This sequence comes from Girardinichthys multiradiatus, assembly GCF_021462225.1. Taxonomy (NCBI): domain Eukaryota; kingdom Metazoa; phylum Chordata; class Actinopteri; order Cyprinodontiformes; family Goodeidae; genus Girardinichthys; species Girardinichthys multiradiatus. The sequence goes on from NC_061815.1 coordinate 51,839,294, forward strand.
CCACCCAGCTTCCAGACAGATCCAACTGGACCTCCACAGAACCCTGACAACCAATCAGAACTTCTCCTCACCGTCCGGCCCAGCCCTCCAGCAGCTCCGCCGCATCTTGTTGGCATTCTCTTGGCAGAATCCAGTGGTCGGTTACTGCCAGGGACTCAACAGGTACTCACCTGTCACTTATGTTACCTGGTTGGTTTACTGTGTCAGGTGATCTGGTCATGTGACCTGGGTGTGTCCCCTGTGTCTTTCAGGTTAGCAGCTATCGCTCTGCTTGTCCTGCAGAATGAAGAGGACGCCTTCTGGTGTCTGGTGGCTGTGGTGGAGGTCATTATGCCTCAAGACTACTACACCAAAAACCTGGTGGCCTCTCAGGTGAGTTAGCTCACCTGGAATATCGTCGTCATCCATTGATCAGGTTCACTGATTGATGATGTGTTCATGTTCAGGCTGACCAGCGAGTACTAAAGGACTTCATGGCAGAAAAACTTCCCCGACTGGCAGCTCACTTTGAGGGTCACGGCGTCGACCTGTCACTGATCACCTTCAACTGGTTTCTGGTGGTCTTCGTGGAGAGTCTGCCCAGTGACATCCTTCTGCCTGTGTGGGACGCCTTTCTGTACGAGGGCACCAAGGTACCATTACCGCACCTCAGCTCACAAAAAAACGCACCCGAATGCATCCTGAACACACAAACTGTCCCTGAATGCATCATGATACACAAAAATCTGAACCTCAACTCACCACCATAAACAGAAAACCGCCCCTGAACGCATCACAACACATAGAAGCTGCCGACTGTCAGGTAGGTTACCTTCTTAAAATGCAACACCAGTGTATCTACTTGTATTACTTTAACAAAGTAATGTAACTAATTAACTTTAGTTGCTTTTTAATTACTTTTCAACAGTTTTGCCATAGGTGGGTGGGGCTGTACACTCAGGTTAGCTAGGTGATGCTAGATCCTGTAGATCTGCTCCTTTCAAATGCAACAGATCCACAAGCCAGCCTGAGCCAACTTATTTATCCAGAAACGCACCACTACAAATATTTAAAGTATTTGTAGTTCCGGACATGAATATTTATTATTATGACACTTTGCTTTATTAGTTTCTCATCAAAAACGTTCATCCTAATGCTGCTGCACCCTACACCTCCATTCTTTCTTCCATGTGTTTCTATATTGTCTCGCTTTCACTCAAATATTCTCATGTGCCTCACGCTGCAGAGCATGACGGGCTTCCCTCCACCTGGAACCTGACAGTACATGGTTCTGGTTCTAATTAAATCCAGTCTGAGTGCTGCTGTATATTTAGAAATGAGGCAAATAGCAAATCTTGAGTATTATGAAACGGCGTTGTCATGGCGACATGTAGAACTGTTCAGGTGTTTGCAGCAGCAGCCACAGCTGAAACAAAGTGCTGAACATCAAAAGTAATAAACCTTCAGCTTCCATACTGTTAACATAAACTTCTTCAGTGGAGCTCCACATGTTTCATCATGCATCCCCTTCATTAAATGTTCCTGCTGACACCAAAGCACCGTTCCAGCTGGACCCGACCAGACACCATGGCGGGGAACTGAACGGGCTTCTTATTGGCCAGCGATCTATGATACATTCAATTGCAGTTGAAAATCTGATATTTACCCAGAAAGCAACAGTGTATATGGCAAAAGAAGTGAAAATATATAATTGTAATGATGCTAACAATAATTTTCCTTGTTAACTGTAAGGAGTCATTGTAACACCGTGACCTGTAACTAGTTACTCCCCAACCCTGGCTGCAGGTGATCTTCAGGTATGCTCTGGCTCTGTTCAAATACAAAGAAGACGACCTACTGAAGATCCAAGACAGCGTGGACATCTACCAGTACCTGCGCTTTTTCACTAAGACCATTTCTGACAGGAGGTACGTCCTGATCCAGCCTCACTATAACAAGGAAAGAGCGTCAAAAGGAAAAGGAATGCTCTCTGTGGGAATACTGCAGGGTCCAGCTGTAGAGTCAGTGAATTGATTACCGCTTTCCTCCTCCACAGGAAGCTGACTACTATTGCTTTCAATGACATGAACCCATTTCCCCGCCGCCTGCTGAGGAACCGCCGCGCACTGCACCTGGTGCGCCTGCAGGGGGAGCTGCGGGAACTGGAGGAGCAGCAGAAGAAGTTTGTGACAGAAAGCGCAGAGCAGAAGAATAAGGAGCTGGAAATGGGGAGCGAAGATGATGATGAACTTTAATGGGAGGGAACCATCAGCTCAGACTGGCAACCAGTGAGCATCCCTAAATCAGGTGATCAGCTGTTACCTGTTGGTTACCATGGTTACTGGTTACTAAGGACTGCTGGTCTGCTCCATCAGTTTTGTGTCTCAGGAATAAAATGTCACATTGTTATCATCCAGAACTTTACAGATCATCAGTGAAGCTGCAGCTAGTTCTGTACCAACTCAGGTTCAGAAGATTAGAAACGCTGCAGAATCTGAACACAATGGGGTCGATACCTTTCATCTGAGCTTTACTGCTGCAGAGGTCCAGTTGGGATCAGACTGCTTCTGCAGGACAGAGTTCAGAGTTGGAGCTGAGCTTTGAGTGCAGTGGTCAGCCTGAAGCTTCTGTTTCTGTTTGTCAGATGAACGTCAGACTACATAGTAGGAACATGCTTTAACTGCCAGTCAGGATGCAGATGTTGTGGTATCTGCACCAGACTGCAGGAGGCGCTGTTTGTGTTTCTGATTCAGATTTCATGTTGCAGTTTCAGATGGTGCTTAGAGCTGCTGTTTTAGCTCCATGTAAAACAAAGTTACTGTGTTCAGAAGTCCAGAACTAAACCTATGATATGAACAGAACCTGAAATCGGACAAAAATGAATGACCCCTAGGTGCTGCTCCACAAGACTCCTGGTCAACAGGTCAAAGGGCTGTCATCAGTCCAGCCACCTGAGGATCACTTTATTAGACTAACTCCTCCCTGTCACATTTTAGTCCAATCAGCTTTCAGCTCCTCAGCTTCTGCTGCTCATACGGTGTTATGATGGAATGTGCTCAGTTTGATCCGATTCTCCTTCAACCTGACCCGTCCTCCTATCAGGACGTTCCAGAAGACCTTCAGTATTTTTCTCTGCAGGCTGTAATTTGAGAACATGCGTAACACTTGAGTCATGTGATGACTGTAAAGTGAAGATGAGCTTCTGTTTGTCTGAATTTGTACACAAATGTTCTGCAGGTTAAAACCTCTGCTGGAATGGGTTGTCTTTCCTTCATCATTCAATCCAGAACATTTTGGACTTTTTTCAGGTCAACATTCCAGACTTTTCCTGACTACCAATTCCTAATTATTCAGCTCATTTCACAAAGAAGAAATGATGCTCAGTATATGTTCATTCAGATGTTTCTGAAGAAGTCAGATGGAAAAAAACATAAAAGAACACAGACTGTAAATAGTCATAAAACAGCAGGAAGGACTCTGTTTCCCCCTCACCATCACCTCCTCCAGAAGAACATATATCCTCCTTCATCAGCTAAGGAACATCTATCCAGTGTTTGAGATGATCAAACAAATATTTATTCTCCAGGTACCGAAACAAGGCAGCCCCACCGTGTTTGACTGTGGTCATAATGCTCTGTTTCTGAGATGCTGTTAGTTTAACTCCAGATGTAACACAACCATCACCTTTCTGAAAATGTCCACTTTTGTCTTGCCAGTCCACAGAATATTTTCTCATAAATAATGGCCAGCCTCTCTTTTTATTTTTGAATCATGACCTCTGACTTTAACGGAGGCAGTGAGGCCTGAAGAGTTGTAGATGTTCTGGGTTCTTCTGTGACCTGAATGAGTCGTTAACGCTCTCTTGGATACATTTTGGTAGGCCGGCCATTCTTGGGAAGGTTCTCCACTGTTCCACATGTTCTCCATGTGTGGACAATGGTTCTCACTGTGGTGCTCGGAGTCCAAAGCCTTAGAAATGGCTCTGTAACCCTTTCGAACCGATAGATGTCAGTGACTTTGTTTCTCATCTGTTCTTGACGTTGTTTAGATCAGGACACGAGGTGCTGCTGTTTGAGATGTTTTAACCTACTTCACGTTGTCAAACCAGTTCTATTTAAGTGAATGAAACAAAACACGGCTTTCTAAACAATGTGGTGAAGGTGGAGGTATTGGGTTTTTTTTTCCCCCACAGGTCCAGTCTGGTTTGGAGATCTTCTTCCCTTTTTAATAAATGAAACCTAAACACTATAGGAAGCTGAGAGGAACTGCCTTTTCTTGCGCTGTTAGCTGCTACGTATACGCTGGGGCTGCTGCAGGACAAACTGGCCATGTTTCTTTTTATCTCATTACTGGGTCATAATTTAAAGATGACCTTCCTATACGTTCCTGACACCTTCATCTGCTGCAGACTGATCTTCTCAGCAGTTTGGTTTGATTTTTAACATTTTATTCCTGACATTCTCGGTCTAAAATTTAGTCCCATAAATAACCTAAGTGAAGCATTATATTTAACATCATCTTGTCCCTGTAGATGGTGCTGCGACTCTGCTTCAAAAGCTAAAGTTTTTCAATAAAATCAACCAGTTTCCCATTTGTCTCTTCATCTCCTTTTCAGCAGCTTGGAGCAAACAAATGGAGATTTTTCCTGTTAAATGTTTCCTCCCTTTAGATGCTCAGTGAGAACATGAACTACGACAACTGACTGAAAATCTGCTTTTAATTTTTTTTATAAAACAAAGATACATAAGAAATGATATAAAAACCAACGGAGAACCAAAGCAAAGTTCTTCAGTGTTACAAATGACTGGTTACTGCAGAGAAAAGCTAAACACTAGTGTCACACCTGACGGTTAAACTCTGCCTGGGAGTCCAGCAGCAGAAAAACCAGGCTCCAGAACATGGACATGCATCAGCTTCATCAGCTGCAAACAGTCAGAGAAACGTGGTGGTGAAGACTCGGAGCCACTCTGGTCCACAGGTTGGACATCTCAGTGCAGAAACTCTCATAAAGGTTGGTATTTCAGAGGGACGTTTCAGGAACATCTGCAGATGATGAGCAGGAAGCTTCAAGTCTCCAAGCTGCAGGTCTGCTGGAAAATCGCTCCAGGTGTGTTGATCTGGAGCGATTGATTAGCAGGACAGATCTGCTGGAGGTTTCACACCAGTTTGGACTTCCCTCTGAAATTAACCTGAGAGCTAATTGGCTCTGGATCAGAACATGACCAGAACCTCTCTGACCCTTGCTTACCTTCAGTGGGAGGAGCCTGTGCACTGATTGGTTGAATGAAGACTGAAAAGTTTTTCTCCAACAGAAACAGGATCCCTAATCCAGAAGTCTGTTTTCTGCACGATTCTGCCAGAAAGTTTAGAAACACATTTTCTAATGGAGTAGATCCTTTTTTCCGGATTCTGAGCAGATCTTCGATGCTTTCAGTCATGACAGGGTTCCTACTATTCTCCATTTCAAAATTCCATCATTTTCCAGCTTCTAAACATCTGAACTCGAAATATTTTCCATGTTGGGTTCTATTATCTGTGCAGATCTTCCTCAGAACAAGAAGCAACACAAAGCTGAAGTTCATTCACAGATTTTCATAAAAATCTGTGAAACGTACAGCAGTCAAATCAAGAGCAGATTATCCAACAATAAATCCAGGATTTGGGATCTTTAATAGCTTTATGCTGTTTTGGAACTATTCATAAAATAGCAGTATTAATAGTTCATTTGGCATCTGCACCAGTTGATGAACCATGGGTCCAGTTCAAAACCCTGCAGTAAAATGGTCCATCTGGATTTCTCTGCAGTAAGTTAGATGATTTCATTAAAATATAAATTCAAGTTTAAATTCTTTAGGAATATTCACATCACTATATTTTAGATAAAAGCATAAAGTCTGGAAACTCGATTTTCTATTCATTTTATTTTTTCCATACTTCTTCAAACCTGGAAAATGCTGCATAGAAACCCTGTCAAGATGACTTCCTGTCTTATTTTGAAATGTTACTTTGAGGCCGCTAATCTGACCCCAGTTTTCCACCCAAACTTTCCAGGCCAAATTCCAGGGTTTTCCCTCATATTTTATAGGAATATGATGGGACGCCTTCCTGTTGATGTTGGAGTGAAACTACTCAGTTCCCGCAGCTAATCTGCCTGGTGACAGCAGTCAAATGACCAGAAATTATTTTTATAGTTTTCGAGATTTATGAACATGAAGTGAATAAATTTCTGAGCTACAAACACGTTTAATCTAAAACTCAACAGCTCTGTTAGTCTGAAGTCAGTGTTGCAGAAACTCCATCTTTAGTGCAATTAGTCTACATGCGCTGCTCAGCTACTTGGATCAATCCGGAAATCGTACTCTGAGAACAGCTCCCCCTTCAGGTTCCCTGGTCCTCTGCTGTGACAGAGGTGCATGATGGGAAAGGTCTGAGAAAGAGATCAGCAGATCCACCGATAAGGTTCGTAATAATCCAAGGAGTAGACGCCAGAGCGGTTCTTAGTTCTCAGTCTACTTCTGCTGTGCAAGGACCGGCTCACTGGTTTCCTCCCAGTAAGAAGTGCTGGTCTAGCCGGCGCGTTAGGACTCAGGATGACGTCGGAGGTGAACGTATTTCTGAAAGAGATTTCAGGCTGTTACAAACTGATGCTACAGTCAAACAATGTTTAACAGCTCGGCGTGAGACGCAGCCTGGAGAGCGGACCGTCCCACTCCAGACACCTGCAGGGTCACACTGGGCAGCCAGGGAGGACGCTGGGATCTGATGGATGCCTACTCATTCTGATGGGATGAACAGCAGCAGGAAGACTCGTTCCGGTGTTATTGCTGACCCTCTGAACTCGGCTGTCTGCTGCAGGAAACTCCGCCCAATCACCTTCTTTCTCTCTGGATTTGCGGGAAACACTTTCGAGGAGGATAAAGGTGTTCCACCTCACAGATGAAGCGGCGAGCGACACGTCACTGATCCGACAGCCTATCAGATTCCTGATCCAGTAACCAACATGTCATTTTCATGGCGACAGCCCTGCAGCAGCCCCAGACTACGCTCTCTGACGGCATAATCAGCTGCTGCTCTACCTGTCTACAACCCCGCCCCTTTGATGGAGTCCAGGCGAGGAGTCAGCTCCGCCCACAGAACAGAAAGGTTAGGAAAAGTGTCCGGACGGCGGCGTTAGGAACTGAGCGGTGAGTTTTATAAAAAAGGACATCACTACGAAAAAATGCATCAGCCGGTTTAAAATCTGCAGCGCTTCCAGATAAAGTGCTTCATTACATTGTTACATTGTTTTTCCAGTTTCTTATTAAAATATTGTTTTCCCTGGAGTGAAACCATAGTAAACATGTTACACGTTGGTAAAAATAAACATCTGGAATGTCTCTTTAACAAGTCCCAGCAGCTGATTTTGGTCAAGCTGAGCTCGTCCCTGGAGCCTGAAACGGGAAACGTGGAAATGGTTAACATCCTGATCGCAGAGCACAGCACGTTACAGGGCTCGTTAACCAGCACATTACACAGCTGGGGTAACCCACCCATTATGAACAGCCAATTTTCCAGCTCGTTAACCAGCTGGTTACGCGGCTCGTTACCCAGCACATTACACAGCTTGGTAACCCACCCATTATGAACAGCCAATTTTCCAGCTCATTAACCAGCTGGGTACACGGCTCGTTAACCAGCTGGTTACGCAGCTTGTTAACCAGCTGGTTACGCGGCTCGTTACCCAGCACATTACACAGCTCATTAAACCACTCATTATGAACAGCCAATTTTCCAGCTCGTTAACCAGCTGGGTATGCAGCTCGTTAACCAGCTGGGTACGCAGCTCGTTAACCAGCTGGTTACGCGGCTCGTTACCCAGCACATTACACAGCTTGGTAACCCACTCATTATGAACAGCTGGGTACGCGGTTCTTTAACCAGCATATTAAGCAGCTCATTAAACCACCCATTATGAACAGCCAATTTTCCAGCTCGTTAACCAGCTGGTTACGCGGCTCGTTACCCAGCACATTACACAGCTTGGTAACCCACCCATTATGAACAGCCAATTTTCCAGTTCATTAACCAGCTGGGTACACGGCTCGTTAACCAGCTGGTTACGCAGCTCGTTAACCAGCTGGTTACGCGGCTCGTTACCCAGCACATTACACAGCTCATTAAACCACTCATTATGAACAACCAATTTTCCAGCTCGTTAACCAGCTGGGTAAGCAGCTCGTTAACCAGCTGGGTATGCAGCTCGTTAACCAGCTGGGTACGCAGCTCGTTAACCAGCTGGTTACGCGGCTCGTTACCCAGCACATTACACAGCTTGGTAACCCACTCATTATGAACAGCCAATTTTTCAGCTCGTTAACCAGCTGGTTACGCGGCTCGTTACCCAGCACATTACACAGCTCATTAAACCACTCATTATGAACAGCCAATTTTCCAGCTCGTTAACCAGCTGGGTACGCGGTTCTTTAACCAGCATATTAAACAGCTCATTAAACCACTCATTATGAACAGCCAATTTTCCAGCTCGTTAACCAGCTGGGTATGCAGCTCGTTAACCAACTGGGTACGCAGCTCGTTAACCAGCTGGTTACGCGGCTCGTTACCCAGCACATTACACAGCTTGGTAACCCACTCATTATGAACAGCCAATTTTTCAGCTCGTTAACCAGCTGGTTACGCGGCTCGTTACCCAGCACATTACACAGCTTGGTAACCCACTCATTATGAACAGCCAATTTTTCAGCTCGTTAACCAGCTGGTTACGCGGCTCGTTACCCAGCATATTAAACAGCTCATTAAACCACTCATTATGAACAGCCAATTTTCCAGCTCGTTAACCAGCTGGTTACGCGGCTCGTTACCCAGCACATTACACAGCTTGGTAACCCACTCATTATGAACAGCCAATTTTCCAGCTCATTAACCAGCTGGGTATGCAGCTCGTTAACCAGCTGGGTACGCAGCTCGTTAACCAGCTGGTTACGCGGCTCGTTACCCAGCACATTACACAGCTTGGTAACCCACTCATTATGAACAGCCAATTTTCCAGCTCGTTAACCAGCTGGGTATGCAGCTCGTTAACCAACTGGGTACGCAGCTCGTTAACCAGCTGGTTACGCGGCTCGTTACCCAGCACATTACACAGCTTGGTAACCCACTCATTATGAACAGCCAATTTTTCAGCTCGTTAACCAGCTGGTTACGCGGCTCGTTACCCAGCATATTAAACAGCTCATTAAACCACTCATTATGAACAGCCAATTTTCCAGCTCGTTAACCAGCTGGTTACGCGGCTCGTTACCCAGCACATTACACAGCTTGGTAACCCACTCATTATGAACAGCCAATTTTCCAGCTCATTAACCAGCTGGGTATGCAGCTCGTTAACCAGCTGGGTACGCAGCTCGTTAACCAGCTGGTTACGCGGCTCGTTACCCAGCACATTACACAGCTTGGTAACCCACTCATTATGAACAGCCAATTTTCCAGCTCGTTAACCAGCTGGGTATGCAGCTCGTTAACCAGCTGGGTACGCAGCTCGTTAACCAGCTGGTTACACGGCTCGTTACCCAGCACATTACACAGCTTGGTAACCCACCCATTATGAACAGCCAATTTTCCAGCTCGTTAACCAGCTGGGTACACGGCTCGTTAAGCAGCTGGTTACGCAGCTCGTTAACCAGCTGGGTACGCGGTTCTTTAACCAGCATATTAAACAGCTCATTAAACCACCCATTATGAACAGCCAATTTTCCAGCTCGTTAACCAGCTGGGTACGCAGCTCGTTAACCAGCTGGTTACGCGGCTCGTTAACCAGCAAGTTCTTGAGCCCCTTAACCACCTTGTTAAGCACAGTGTAACGCAACTCTTTATAAACCAACTTCTTACAAATGCGTTAACCAGCTAATTACACAAGTTGTTTTACAGCTTGTTGCAGAATATTTTGGACAGCTTTGTATGAAATGAGAATGATTTTGGTACATTCATATGGGTGCAACTGGCCCCTGAGGGTCCCTGTGGGCCTCTAAGGAGCTGGCCACAAAACAGGACACAAAGCGTCCAGACAAAGGTTTATTGCTGGGTGTGAGGAGAGGAACAAACTATTTGCCCATAACTTCAGTCAGTCATGGTTGTGGTGGTTTAAAGTCAGAGCGTCTAATGATTTCTGCTTTCAGTTTAGACTGAGAACTCCTCAGACTGCTCGACATGTGTTAAGTGCCATCAGGACGGGTTCCTCAGAGGACCCAGCAGATAAAATGCTTCTGATGATTCATATATAAAACATAGGAAAATACAATTTGAAGTCAGTTCTGTTACAAGAATGACCGCATGAGTCCGTTTATGTTCAGATCAGTATCCCACACGGAGCAGAATACTGGAGACTGATGTGGGATCAGATTTAAGGCAATCATTTTCACATTCATCAGTTCATTTGAAGCCTGACTCTCAGCTTTAATCTGGATAAAACTCACCTCTGCTGTGGAGCTGCAGCTTTGAAAATCATGTCAGAAAAGCTGAAACCAAGATGGAAACTTTGAGAAGACATGAAAGGTCTCTGATTCTGTCACCCAGAGCAGATGTCTGTCTCTAAACCAACTGCCAGCTGAAACACTTCACCATAACAGCCAGTGTTATTGTAGGGGTCTAGGTCACTTCGTTCCTTCACTACATTAGACCCAAGCGTTACCTACCTATCTCTGGACCAGCATTTTGGTCTCTTGTAGAGAGGGCCTTGTATTTCCCTTCAGACCTGCCTGGTGGACCCTTCCTCTAGGGATCTCTATCTTCACTGCCTTGGGTTCTCCATTTGTAACTTCTTGGGTCTCTGTACCTTTCTCATTCTTGGGGTTCTTTCATACTGCCTTAAGGTCTCTCTGTGACTACCTTGGGACCTCTCTTTGTATTTTTATGGGGGTCTCCTCCTACCTTCATGGGGGTCTGTCGGTACCTGTCTTAGGATTTCTGCTTATCTGCTTTGGGAACTCCCTTGTACCTTCTTTTAGTGATTCTAATGGGTTCTGTATGCAGCATCCATGGGGTCCCTTCATGCCTACCCTGCCAGCCAATCAAGCCATCTAAATTAAATTACTCTTTCTACAGGAGTAATCCATGGGAATGATGACGCAGGAAACTGTAATATTTTCACTGTTATATAACATTTTCAACATTTCCATGGTTTCGTCCATTGAATAAGAAGAGATGAGCTACAGCAGTATAGATTACTTTGAACTGTAAATGTGGCTATAACTGGATCCACAGCTAGCAGCTCTTCTTTGGACCCACTAATGTCTCTACATGAAGTGACTAAAGCTGCAAAGGTCCAAAGTGGTGTCGGAACAAAGGAAGCCACGCCCATCTGAAGATGCATCCTTCCATCTTATGAAGCTGGAATGACAACCTGAGTCTGACTCTGTGTTCAGTTGAGCTTTATCATGCCAGGTCCTGATTATTATCTAAAGAAGGATCGGTACCAACTGTTTACCCAACTGCAGATGAAAGCCAGCTAAGTACCTGAGGACCAAACCAACAGGCGAGGAACCAGTTGCTGCTCTCAGCTGCAGAGGCTGACTTCAAGACCACAGCGTGTCTACCTGCTGCGGTTATCGGCTGAGTCCTTGTTAGTTTTAAAGCAACACGGTGACAAAAACAAGGCGGAACACACTGCTGCTGGTAGTTCTTTATAAAAATATTCTCCATTAAAAAAAAGTACAAAAGTAAAAAATAATGAAACATAAAGTCTGTGAGTTCATTTCCAGAGGAACGAGCAGCAGGCATGATGATGACGATGATGATGGTGGTTATGAAGCATGCATTAGTGTTCATCCAGTCAGTGGTTCTTCAGTTAGTCTCATGTGCACGTGGAGGTGATGGCGGCTGATTTAGAGGCTGACTCAGCAAAGGGGGCGGGGCTTGGCGTGTGCAGCAGGCTGACGAATAAGAAGAGGGTGGAGGTGGGAAGGCAGACGCAGAGGAAGAGGACGACATCCTCACTGAGACAGAGGACGAAGTCACTCTGCTCTGTCAGCACCCAGTCCACCAACACCCCCACCAGCAGGTAGTACACCTGAAACTCCTGAAGCTCCTCCCACTCCCTGCCCTTGGCCCATTGTGGCCCTGCCCCCACCCCTGATGAACTTTCACGCCTGGCCACGCCCCCTCCAGCACTGCATTCACTCACCATGGGCTTCATCTCCGCCCCCTCCGATGTTGCCTCTTTCACTCGGCTCCGCCCACGTCCCCCAGCACGCTCCAATCGGCGGCTGCTCTCCACAAACTCCTGTGGGGGCGGAGCCAAAGGAGACAGGTAAGGTGGGGGTGGGACACAAAGACTGAGGGGCGGGGCAACAATTTAACATTTAGGGTACAAACGTTTATACACGAGAACCTCAAAAAAAATATAAAACATTCAAGATAACATCTAACAGAACCACACAGAATCTAGTTTGTCGCTGGAAGCAGAAAAATATTCTGGTAATGTTCATTAAAATCCAGTTTGTCCCTGCTTAACGGACCTTCATCAGACAAGGTGAGATTCAGGGAATGTAACAAAACCAAACAGAACCCGAATGAAACTTAACCCAACTTAGTGATCCCGGTTGGAAAAAAATGTCACAGGGACACATCTTATTGTTGTGAACCAATTAGTGAGCAGATGTCAGAGGAAACCTGGCTCTGTGATCACTTGATGTTCTGGTTCTGGATCCTTTATCTGGTTCTATTCAATAAAGTGGACCGAACAGAGTCTCAGTAACATGGTTCTGATTCTGTTTTACTGACATATTTCTGCAGAATCTCACATTCAGATTGGAACCACAGAACCGTATGTTGGACTCAGTTCCTCAGACTGAAGTTCTGCTTTCAGTTGGGTCTAAATGTTTCAGATCTGCAGGAACTTGGACGGATTTTATTCTGAATACACCCGTCTCTGAGCTGCGATCGGGTCGGGCCTGGCTCACCATCAGAGCTTTATCCATGAAGAACTCCTTCCCTGGAGTGCCATCGTTGTACTTGGTGTCGATGGCGAAGCAGAGGAAGAGGACGTCCACCACAATCTCGAAGATGGACAGGAAGCAGTGAGCCACCAGGAAGGAGAAGAGACAGACGATGATGAGCGGCAGCAGCCACTCGGCGTAATCCCGCTGGTAGTTCAGGAGAAGGACGCCGGCGAATGCCGTGCACGTCATGATCAGAATCTGAGGAGACACGTGATGAAGAGGAAACCTTCAGTAAAAACTTCCTGAAAGGTTCTTCAAGCAGAACAACTTCATCCTGAAACAAAGCTGTTGTCACGGCAACGTTTTAAAGTTTCTATCAAGATCAGTTTGTCAGACCCAATTCATGGTTCGGTTGTTTTTTTTTTTCCAATAGAACTTTAGTCGTGAGCTCATTTTGGATCTGAGCGTCTGTCGCTGTTAAAGATCCTTCAGATTCAAACGTCTATCAGCTCCATCTGAAGGTTAATCTCTCTGAAACAGTGGTCAATGCCTCCGGTACCACCCAACTCGACCACTGTAACGCTCTATGCCGGGTCAGTGATCTGCTGACACGGCATAAAGAGAAATGTGACCACATCACACCTGTCTGGACATCCTTGCGTTGGCTGCCAGTCCATTTAACAACTTCTTTTTCTGTTTGGGTTTAAATCTTTAAATTGTCCTGCCCCTCCATACCTCTCTGAGCTGCTACAACCTCACACACCTTCCCGGTCTCAGACCTGCCAATAGGCTGATTCTGAGTGTACCCAGAACCGGGTCTAAGCTCAGAGGGGATCGGGCCTTCGCTGTGTTAGGACCTCAGTTATGGAATGACCTTTCAGACAGGCCTCCTCATTAGCTGCTTTTAAATATTCATTCAAAACTCATCTTTGTGCCATGGCTTTATCTACTTTGAATTAGTTGCCTTCATGGTTATTGTGTCTATTTTATCTTAATTGTTTGTTTTTATTTCTATTTGTTTTTTTCTGTTTTTACTGGTACATCTATTAGTGTTTGCTGGATGTTTTGCTCTGAGCGTCGCTTTGTTCCCTTTGAGGATTTGTTTTAAACTATTTGAATTTGAAGGTTTTAACCACATGTTTATGGCTTCATTTCCTTAAACAAAATAGATTTTAGCTCCAGGGGAGGAATTACAAAGTGGGAAATAGCTGCACTGGAACAATGTCTTCTGGAAGATGATGAGATGTAGGAAGTGAAGCAGCAGTAGAATAAAATGTAGCTGGAAACGGTTGTTGGACCATTTGTACGCCACTATGCCTTCAGGCGTCATTGGCCATTTTGTACCCCAGGATAGTCTGCTACTACAACTCCCACCATGCATCGCGGCTGATAGGAAGGGGGCATTGCAGCTCTGATGTCACAGTGGACAATATATTGATTGGAGGTCTCTCTAATCCTCGCTTTCACGCTGGAAACCGGACCAGCATCTGAGGCGCATCATTCTGGAGAAGAAAAATTCATGAAAGAAGTATCTGGAATAGTAAGTCCAGAAACTTCACCGATCGAAGACGTGAATTCAACAAGTGACAGAAACCCCACAGAGGTTTCAAAGAGACGGAATTGCCATCCTTGTTTTTGTTTCAGTCGACTGTTGACGGTCCGTCATATTGTTCCTTTTTGCCAAAGGAGGCCAAGGACGACGCCGACCACTTCTTGGAGTTAAATGCAAACGCGCAGCAACTCCACCCTCTCTCTCCTTCCCTCCCTCTGCTCCAGAGAAGACGACACCAAGTAATCCCGTTTTGTTTTATTTCTATCAGAAATAGCTTGGGCAGGATAGAGTAGGATTTTAGGGCGATGTAGAATCACCACTTATAGTCGAATGTGTTCAAAGTGTATTTCCATGCCGTGTGTTATTGAATTTTTGATTGTTGCTGGACTCTGAAGCCGCCAAGCTTCGCAAGTGTGTTTTACTGCGTGAAAACCTGAGCGCAGGTGCACTGTAAAACTGAACTGCTATAATAACCTCATGGTGAAAACTCACTATTCCTTTGTCTTCACTCTTCGTGTTTTTCCACTGGTTGCCACCGAACAGTTTTATGACGCTTTGTGAGGTCCAACTTTGGGGGTTTTATGACTGCAGCCTGGTGGAGGACGCTCCCAAAGCTCCGTTCAGCACCATATTTTCTATTGTTTTGCCATAACTGCTGATTTGACTTCATACAGACTCAATGTTGTTTTATCTTGTTTAGTTAGTCATTTTAATCCTTTTGTGTAGAACTTTGCATGCTTGATTAGGTGAAGATTATTGAATCAGAATAACGAAGTGTATCAGGGCTGTTGATTTAATAAATATTCATGTAGATAAAGAGAAAGCGATTGTGTTTATTTTGAGCAAGACTGATTTCTCAGTCAAAATAAGCTCAAAGTTCCCCATGTTTGGTGAAATGGTTGATTAAACAGTGACATCTAGTAATAGTTATTAATTATTACTGAGAATTTAATTATTGTAATTATCAAGGGCCTTGAGCCACAATTACAACACTAGAGGTCATCTCCGATTACGATTTGTAAGTAATGATTTTTGGTTAAGAAACTAATGTTTCTCAAATTATGATTGTAAATTATAATTCTTGATAAATATTAATTAATCAATAATCAATTCTTACAGGGTCATTTGGTCAAATACAAAAAAACGGGGAGCTGTTAGGTTGAGATCAGTGGTGGCCTCAGGAACATGAAGATGTTATCAGGCAGTTACCATAGCAACCATCAGTGAGTGAAGGTTAGCTGGACATAGACTGTGAGGGTTAGCAGCTGTGATGGAGCTTGACTGGGTCTCATGGTGGGTCTGGATGAGTGGTACGATGGTACAGAATGTGGGGTGCTACAAATGTCTTGCCATGCACAGAACTCTAAATAAGCCAAAACAAAGTAAAACAGAACCAGTTCAGACCCGACTGGATCAAACACCTCACCTTCCCCAAGAAAAGCACAAAGTCTCCGACTGCGTTGATTGTGGCGACACGCAGAGCGTTCTCCACCAGAATGACGAAGGCATCACGCGCAGACGTGCAGAAACTGGTGCTGTTGATGGCTGTGGCTGCATATGCATTCTGGGAGAAAAAACAAATCACACACAGGTTATGGAGATGAAGGAGATGCAGGTGATGCCTCTCAGACTGAAAAGGACCAGTGCGTTACCTGATTGAGATAGTTGAGGCACTTCTCCAAACACCACAGACAGCAGATGCAAGATTTCAGCAGACATCGAGCGCACACGTTCTCCTAAGAATAACCCACAGGTCACAGGATTTACTGGTGGCAAACAGCACCACAGAACCAGAACTGGTTCCTGGTAAAAGCTCTCCGTACCCTTCCTTTCAGCTGGTTGTGGATGTACATAAGGATTAGTCGGGGGATCTTGACCAGTGTGATGATGAAGGATCCCTTAGCAACAGTACCCAGGTGGTACCGGACCAGCCTCAGAACCGACGACAGGATAGGGGTCACTGGGAGACGGTTTTTGTCCCTGGAGTAAAAAGTTTGAGATCTGTTGAAAGTACCAACAGGACGACAATCTGGTCGGTTTCTGGTACTGGTCCGACTCAGCTGCAGATAGGTGGAGGCTGGTGCCATCAAGACTCACCTGGTGAAGTAGTAGGTGACCACAGCTCCGGCCACAGTCATCTGCTGACAGGCCAGAATGAACTCGCTGATCCAGACCAGACCCACAGCGTGGTACCAGGTGAGGTACTGCAGAGAGCCTGTCAGTCTGAACTCTGTCAGTCCCGTCTCCTCATTCTGTTCTGGGTTCCCTGCAGAATATCAGAACCAAACAGAAAACTGTGAACTTGTTGCTGTTTAAGATGTTGGCCAGCAGGGGGCAGACACTCTGATTTCACAGTGTGTCTGCAGGAAAAACAGGAGCAGAGTCAAACATAACAGAATTAAAACCAAAAGCAATTTTCAAATGAGGGAAATAAGTCGATCCGATCTAACTTGGTCCAGTGTGAAAAGTATTCATCCCCTAAACCCAATAACTGGTTGTTTAACCTGCTGCAGCAACAGCTGCCATGAGGTGTTTGTGAAAACTGCTGAGTAGTCTTTTACATCACTGTGCATGAATTTGGACCCACTCCGCTTTGCTGAATTGTTTTGATTCAGACACAATGGAGGATTTTCCAGCCACAGGTTTAGGGTCAGGCCACTGCTTCTCAGTTTGAATTATGTCCAGACTTTGAATAGGCCACTCCAAAACATTTGTCTCTCTGTCACATGTTTGAGTCCTTCTGTTAGAGGTGGACTTGTTGCTGTGCTTTGGATAATTGTTCTGTTGCAGAGCTAAAGTATTCCTTCTGCTTAAGATCACAAACTGATGGTTGAACATTCTCCTTCAGGATGTCTGCTAGAGAGCAGAATTCATGGCTGCAAGTCTTCGCGGCCCTGAAGCAGCAAAGCAGCCCACACCATAACACTACCACCACCACCACGTGTTCTCCATGTGTGGTTCTCACTGTGGTTCTCTGGAGTCCCAAAGGACCCATAAGCCATATGTCTTTCAGACTGATAGATGTCAGAGACTTTGTTTCTCATCTGTTCTTGAATTTCTTTAGATCCAAGCATTATGTGTTGCTGTTGAAGATCCTTCAGCCTACTTCATGCTGTCATACAGGTTCTAATTAACAGAATTAGCTTTTCACATAGTTTTGTATATATATCAATAATTAATAAATGAAACCATCATTTGAAGTCCGAGGCCATCGTTCTCGACCGGAAAAGGGTGGCTTGTCCTCTTCAGGTTGGAGGGGAGCGAAGGAGTTCAAGTATCTCAGGGTCTTGTTCACGAGTGATGGAAGAATGGAGCGGTAGATCGACAGACGGATCGGTGCGGCTGCCGCAGTAATGGGGGCGCTGTGCCGGTCCGTTGTCGTGATGAAAAAGCAAAGCTCTCAATTTACCGGTCGGTCTACGTTCCTACCCTCACCAATGGCCATGAACTTTGGGGTCATGACCGAAAGAATGAGATCCCAGATACAAGCGGTCCTAAAATAATGACTGCAGATCTTCCGTGCATTGACTGAATACTTGTTCACACCATTGTAAACCCTCTCCAGAGATGACATGTTGTAATACCAACAACAGTTCTGATTCTAGTCGCGTAAAAACTCAAGTTCTACTTTATTTACAGAAACAGCAGTCAATAAAAAGACTCAGACCAGAGAGGAACGCTGCAGAAAACGGATTAATTATGCAGACGACATGGCTTTAGTTACAGTTACCTCTGGGGAGGCCTTCTCCTAAGCCCTAAGAAGAGCCTCTGATGTAGGAACAATGAGCTGGACAACAGCGGAGGTGTTTTCTGTAGAGACAGACCTGACAGTAGACTCAGATACATTAAACTGGGGAGACCCATAAATATCTCAGCACAGTTCTCCATGACCAGCTGAACTCCATCTCCTTCCAAGGTCTAGCTCTGTGGGTCTCACTTCAGTAGTTAAGATAGTCATCTTCGAATCCAAAGGTTCCGGGTTTCATTTCAGCTTCTTTCGTCCAGATGGGCAAGGCACTTAACCTCAAGTTGATGTGTGTATTATTGATACATGCACGTTTGTCAGGGAGAACGTGGCTGGAGTGTAGAGCTCTGATTGGTTGCTTGACAAGAAAAGCTTTAAATAAATGCAGCCCATCTTCCACCCTGCTCCCTGCTTCGGTTCGCCAGTTAGAACCAAGCCCTCTGACTTTGAGTTTGTTCAAACTGAGTCAGAGGGCTTTTGACCTGACTTTATTTATGTTTTATTTTATTTCTGGTTGGATCTTTGATCTTCTGGGTTTTTAGTTTTTCTTTGTGCAGCTCTTTAAAATTCAGCTTAGCTTAATGAGCCAAATTATTCTATTCTATTCTAAATTGGCTTAAATCAGGTAATATCTGACTGTATGGAGGTAATTTATTGTGCATGCTTTTATTTTTGTTCAGTGTGTGTGTCTCTGCAAGGACCAACCTGTGGTTCCCAGGAAGAGCAGCACCAAGATCCAGTAGATCCAGAAGAGGAGTAGGGCAAGGAAGGTGACGAAGGGCTGCAGGGTGAGCAGAGGGAGGTGGATGAAGACTTTTCCTGCTACGTGGAACAGCGCGATGGTGAGCGCCACTCGTTTCCTCATGAAGAGCATCAGCAGCAGAAGGATGATCTGCACACAGACAGAAACACTCAGAGATGCTCTCACAGATCTGCAGTAATGTTGCTTCCACCGCCACACGTACTGTGAAGACGGTGGCCGAGGCGGCGTACACAAGCAGCGCCTGGCCGCTGTCCCTTAGCTCCTCCTTCACCTCCTCCTTCAGATCCTTTAGAACCTTGGAGGACGTGTCGTTCCCATACAGCCGGTAGTCGATGTAGAGCCACCAGAGGACGCTCGTCCCCGCTAAGACACAAACAAACCCTCCAGTTAAACCGTTAAACACCTCACCCGTTCCAAACATCACACAGGAAGTGACCTCACCCAGGGATCCCAGGACCACCAAAGAGGTGAGGATCCAAACCAAGACAGCAGAAATGTACCGGATGATTACCATGAGGATCATGGAGAGAGCTGGAAGACACGGGATAGTAGGTAATGGTTACAGGTTACAGGAAGTGACATCACAGCTAGCTGTCAGCTCTCACCTAAAGCAAGGACGCAGAGTCCAATGATGATCTCCTTGCTAGCTGCGACGCCGGCGATGAGTCTGTGCAGGATGCTGCTGTCCCCCACAAACGTCACCACGGCCTCGGCGAATTTGGCATAGCAGGAAACGTCCATCGGCGTGCAGCGGTTGAAGAGTGGCAGTGGCTTACTGAGACACACAGGTCAAAGGTCAGCAGAGAGGACAGGTGGGCCTGATGCTGCTCAGCTAGAAGCTGCACCTACCTGCGAGGGACGGGAAGTTTTGGACACCTGGAGAACCTCTCGGGTAGAGCCGGATATTTGTGGGCCGGTAACTCATAGGAACAGAGCTCCGAGCCTGAAACATGTATGAAGAGCTCATCTTCATCAATGACATCATTTCAGCTTCAGTTCACATCAAAGTGTTGAAGAAGACATGTAGTCCTGACTTGGAGTCATTTCTCATTAACTGCAAACCGTTTTATTTACCGAGGAAGTTCTCCTGGTTTGTACTGGTTGGTGCTTACATACCACCTCAAGGCTCCACTTCAGATGCTAAAAAAACAACTGGCTGAGCTGATAACAGATGTGGAGAAAAAACATCTAGACTTTCTCATCATTGTTCTTGGGGATTTTAACAGAGCAAACCTCTCCAATGAACTTCCCAAATACAGACACCTCACACTTTCTGGCCACTCTCTGCTCCATCTCATCCCAACCTACAGGCAGAAATTAAAAGCTTCCAAACCTGTGGTTCAGACTGTTAAGAAGTGGACTGATGAGTCAAAGCAGGGCAAAGCAGATTACAGGGCTGCTTTGACTGCACAGATTTGACTGTTTTTAAAACTTCAGCCATGGATTCACACCAACTTACTGAGGTGGTGCCATCATAAATCAGACCAAGACCTTCTGCACATACAATAACAATAAACCTTGGTTCACTTCTCACCTGAAGCAGCTGCACAGGGATGAGGAAGAGGCTCACAGCAGTGGAGACCGGGCCCTGTATAAGCAGGCCAGGAACCAACTGACCAAGGAGATCAAAGCAGCGAAGCTACAGTGAGAAGCTTCTCACATGGAGACGCTTCTGCTCTGAAAGAGCCTTCAGGTGGCGCTTTCTGCTAAAACCAGCCACAGAGACAGTTTCTTCCCCCAGGCTGTTTCTCTGATGAACAGCTAGAGAAAGAAAGTCCAAGACACCCTACCCCCTTACAAATAATCGAACCCCTTTGACAGGAATAACTTCAGTGTAGCATCTTGCTGTGTGCTTGTTGAAATTTAGTGGGCAAGGACAGGCAGGCCTGGACCTGCTAGCAGTTGTTTAGAACTTGCTCCACTTGCTGACTATTTTATTTTTTTTACTGTGTCCTGTCCAGCAGTGCAGCCCTCAGAACTGTCGTCTGAGTGCCAAGAAGAAGCCCAACTGATTTACTTTCGCAAACTGAGCCTTACGGCTGACGCTATAATAATCCGCTTACATAATAAAACTTTATTAGAAACTGCTCTCGGATTATTTCAGATGCAATGGACACGGAGACAGAAATTAAAAAGGATAAAGAAGCAAGAAAGAGAGAGAGAAGAGGAAAAAGGGAGAGGAGGAAACGGGAGAAAGCATGATAAAGAGCAGTAGCGGTGTGATCATCTAATCAGATGTCTTCCGTCACTTTTTAATGTGTCTCTAATAATAATAATAATTATTATTTAGACTTTATTGATCTCACAATGGAGAAATGATCCTCTGCATTTAACCCCTCCCTCAGGGAGCAGTGGGCTGCCACTGTGCGGCGCCTTGGGAGCGTTCGGGGGTTAAAGCTCAGGGACCCAGAGTGGCAGGCTGTGGGATTCGAACCAGGACGCAAATGGCCTGCTCTCTAACCACTAGGCCAACACTCCCTCTAATGGACAATGAAGGAGTCACAGACTGGCCCAGCACTCCCAGTAATGCTGTGTTTGTTCTGTACTGGTGTGAGTGCTCGGACATTACATAATCACTATGACAACACAGAAATAGTAACCTCTGTTCATCTTCTGACTACATTTCCCATCAGCCTCCACACACTGTAGCCTGTCCTCCCTCTGCTCCTCAGAGGGTTGGACAGGTGTGACTCAGGTGTGAGGTCATGTGATGAGCTCACCATTCATCATGGCGAACCTCTTCAAGTCCTGGTAGGTCTTGAGCTCCTCAGTGGGACACAGAGAAACACACAGAGCCATGGACTTAATTTTCCTCTGAACAATGTCGATGTTGCAGGGATCCAGGAAGAACACAAACCTGCAGGGGGCAGAAGCACACAATCAACAGGTGGAAAAACACAGGTGTTCATACATGGACCGCATGTTAAATAAATGACTCAGCAGTCTGATTTGTCTGAGTCCAGCTGTAGCTTCCCACTCTGGCCAGTTTGATAAGAACCAGTAAAACCAGCAGCAGAGATGAAGCAGAGGAGGATTCATGCTCAAGACAAAGGGAAAAATGTGTTACTCAGCAACAAAGAAACAAACACCTACATCGTTCAACACTCGCTGCTTTGAAACAGAGCTGCAAGAATACCAGCCGCTTCTGAGACTGAATCCAACATCAGAGCCCAGACCACCTAAAAAGACAAGTCTCTGATCCTTGCAGACCAGGACCCGTATTACCAAAGAATCCTCAGACTAAAAGTAGCTCCTAGTGACGTCATTCTAAGAAAAATCTTGGAATTTCTCATATTTTAAGATTTTTCTTAGAATTTTCCCTCGGTAAAATAAAAGTTAATCATGAAGCATCTTATGCCTGGTTCACACAGCAGGTGTTTTATGCCGATTTTTGCCTCGATCATCATGAAGGTATTTAAGATAATCTTCTGAGATACTCCTGCTGTGTGTGGTGTGTTAAGAGTGATCTAGTGTACTCGGAAGGACGTCAGGACCGCTCTGACCTCAAATCGGGGATATTCAACATGTTGCATTGTCTGGGCCCGATGTCCGACCGTGCGGGGTGTTCCCTGAGGACAAACGAGCACGCAGCCTGTTGAATGTGTAGCCAATCAGAAACATGGAGGGGAATTACTCTGAACTCACGTTTGACCTCGAGAGGGTTAGAGAGATTTCCCGTCTGAAATCTGAATGTTAATGAGTGAAATCTGTTGGTGTGTTGTGTTTGCTGTGTGGCTGGACACCACACTGTAGGACCAAACCAGGTATACCTACGATGTTTTATCGCCATGTGTGGGGTCGCTCAGGTTTGAAAATTCTGCTGTGTGAACCAGGAATTAGGCCTTCAGAGAGCTCCTAACGTGAGGAGATGTTCAGAGCAGTGAGGAGGACTTTTAGTGAACCTAAGAGTGTCTGAAGCAGAGAAGATGGAGGAAAGACAGAGAGAAAGGAGAGATCTTCTCCTCCAATGAACAACAGATAATGAATAAAACACTACCAGCTCCATGGTGCAGAGATCCACCTCCTAAACAGTCGAATTAATGAGAACAGAAACTTCTAGAACAATCATACAATTATTAATATAGAGATAAGATTAACTTTATCATCCCCTCTAGGAGGAAATTAAATAGTTTCAGCAACAGGACAGGTTAAAGGTCAACCTCTAGTAAGGTGATATTAGGAAGGATCAATAATTAATAACCAAGAATAAAAAGTGAACAAAAAGTTCTCTGGTGCTGCTATCTCCTCTCTAGCTTCTGAATGCAGCAGGAACCAGAGCTGCTCACATTCCAGGCTGGTGCTGAAAGCAGAGGGAACGACGCATTGATCTACTGGGAATGTCTGTTGGTTCCCACCGTGATCCCAGAACCAAATCTACCTTTAACACTCCTCTCTTCTCCTCCACCAGCAGGCTCTGCTCCTCTGTTCACTTCGCTTTTCTCCACCTTTTTTCCTCAGAATTTTAATATTCATATGAAATAGATGCAGTAAGAAAACGACCAGCATGGAGAGTAAACATAATAAAAAGCAAATCAGAATAATGAGCATGTAAAAAACATGATGCCGTGTGACAATTAATTTAATTTTGCTAAGTTTCATCATCATGATTGAAAGATTTCTGAATCCAGATTAAATTCTATCATCGGTTAATTTCTCTACATTGATTACTGGGAGCACATTGGATTATGGTTTCTTTTAACAACCAATCACAGCTCTTAGAAGACAGCCTCACCCCAGCAACGGGGTCAACCACACATCCTCTCTAAGAGGAGTTTTGTCATCTCCTCCTCAGAGTCGCTCTCAGCAGAGATCTGAACCATCCTGAAGCTCAGAGTCCTTGGCAGGAAACATCAAAGAACAAGAGATGTCGAGTTGCTTTCTAAGCACTTAAGATCATCATGGTCTGAATGGTTGAGAATCTCTACCTCAAACAAAACGTCAGACCCTCTTAAATCCCCTCAGACCTCAGTCAGAGGAGCTTCGTTCCTGCTGAGTCTAACCGATTCATCATCCTGAACATCGCTGTGTGTCTGCTTGGAGGAAAAGTAGGTCTGAAGCTTGTTTCATCGGATCATCGGCCTCCTGCAGGTGGAGCTGGAGGTAAAAATAGACCGACTGTGTGTGTGTGTAAGCTGCTCTGCTGATGAGTCACAGATTTCACCATCTGTCAGCATTAAACTCTCCCACAGGACCTTGAATGCGCCATGTGTTCAACTACCAGAAGGAGCCACAACACTGAAACTGTTATTGTACTACAGTAATACTACAGTAATACTACAATAATACTACAGTAATACTACAGTATAACACCACTAGATTACCGAGGAATAACAGCCAATATACTACAGAAAGCTGCAGCTGACAAAATCCAGGAAAACCTCCTGCAGCTCCACAGATCAGGACACACAGAAATGTCCTCCATCCATCCTCCTTCAAAATGAATAAACTGATCCAAAGGTTGTTGAAAGATTATTCCTAAGTGGACAACATCTCAGATAGCTGTCATCGTCCCAGGAGTGCACATCCCAGCAGCTTCAACTTGGTCAGAGGTTAAAGCTCAGAGAAATGGACCAAAAACTCAAGAGCTTCATCTCAGACTACAGGCCTCAGTTAGCAGGTTAAAAGGCCATAAACCAGTATCTATCTATCTCTCTTCTCTCTCTCTCTCTCTCCAGGGGTTGGACAATGAAACTGAAACACCTGTCATTTGATGTATCAAGAGCCACGGTATCCAGGGTAATGTCAGCATACCACCAAGAAGGACGAACGACATTCAACAGGATTAACTGTGGACGCAAGAGGAAGCTGTCTGAAAGGGATGTTCTGGTGCTAACCCGGATTGTATCCAAAAAACATAAAACCACGGCTGCCCAAATCACGGCAGAATTAAATGTGCACCTCAACTCTCCTGTTTCCACCAGAGCTGTCCGTCAGGAGCTCCACAGGGTCAATATACACGGCCGGGCTGCTATAGCCAAACCTTTGGTCACTCATGCCAATGCCAAACGTTGGACTACCGAACCATTCTTGAGGACCATGTGCATCCAATGGTTCAAACATTGTATCCTGAAGGCGGTGCCGTGTATCAGGATGACAATGCACCAATACACACAGCAAGACTGATGAAAGATTGGTTTGATGAACATGAAAGTGAAGTTGAACATCTCCCATGGCCTGCACAGTCACCAGATCTAAATATTATTGAGCCACTTTGGGGTGTTTTGGAGGAGCGAGTCAGGAAACGTTTTCCTCCACCAGTATAACGTAGTGACCTGGTCACTATCCTGCAAGAAGAATGGCTTAAAATCCCTCTGACCACTGTGCAGGACTTGTATATGTCATTCCCAAGACGAATTGATGCTGTATTGACTGCAAAAGGAAGTCCTACACCATACTAATAAATTATTGTGGTCTAAAACCAGGTGTTTCAGTTTCATTGTCCAACCCCTGTAGATATATATACACTGCTGAAAAAAAAAGGGGAAGACTCAAATAACACATCCTAGATCTGAATGAATAAAATATTCTCATTGAATACTTTGTTCTGTACAAAGTTAAATGTTCTGACAACAAAATCACACAAAAATCATCAATAGAAATCTAATTTATTAACCACTGGAGGCCTGGATTTGGAGTCACACACAACATTAAAGTGTAAAAACACACTAGAGGCTGATCTAACTTTGATGTAATGTCCTTAAAACAAGTCAAAATGAGGCTCAGTATTGTGTGTGACCTCCATGTGTCTTTATGACCTCCCTACAACGCCTGGACATGCTCCTGATGAGACGGTGGATGATCTCCTGAGGGATCTCCTCCCAGACCTGGACTAAAGCATCCAACTCCCGGACAGTCTGTGGTGCAACGTGACGTTGGTGGATGGAGCGAGACATGATGTCCCAGATGTGCTCAATCAGATTCAGGTCTGGGGAACGGGCGGGCCGGTCCATAGCTTCAATGTCTTCATCTTGCAGGAACTTCTGACACACTCCAGCCACATGAGGTCTAGCATTGTCCTGCGTTAGGAGGAACCCAGGGCCAACCGCACCAGCATATGGTCTCACAAGGGGTCTGAGGATCTCATCTCGGTACCTAATGGCAGTCAGGCTACCTCTGGTGAGCTCATGGAGAAAGAAATGCCACCCCACACCATTACTGACCCACTGCCAAACCGGTCATGCTGAAGGATGTTGCAGGCAGCAGATCTCTCTCCACGGTGTCTCCAGACTCTGTCACGTTTGTCACATGTGCTCAGTGTGAACCTGCTTTCATCTGTGAAGACCACAGGGCACCAGTGGTGAATTTACCAATCCTGGTGTTCTCTGGCAAATGCCAAGTGTCCTGCACGGTGTTGGGCTGTGAGCACAACCCCCATTTGTGGACGTCGGGCCCTCATACCATCCTCATGGAGTCGGTTTCTAAACGTTTGTGCAGACACATGCACATTTGTGGCCTGCTGGAGGTCATCTTGCAGGGCTCTGGCAGTGCTCCTCTTGTTCCTCCTTGCACAAAGGTGGAGGTAGCGGTCCTGCTGCTGGGTTGTTGTCCTCCTACGGCCTCCTCCACGTCTCCTGGTGTACTGGCCTGTCTCCTGGTAGCGCCTCCAGGTTCTGGACACTATGCTGACAGACACAGCAAACCTTCTTGCCACAGCTCACATTGATGTGCCATCCTGGATGAGCTGCACTACCTGAGCCACTTGTGTGGGTTGTAGAGTCCGTCTCATGATACCACGAGTGTGAAAGCACCACCAACATTCAAAAGTGACCAAAACATCAGCCAGAAAGCATCGGTACTGAGAAGTGGTCTGTGGTCCCCACCTGCAGAACCACTCCTTTATTGAGTGTCTTTCTAATCACCAAAGATTTCCTCCTGTTGTCTTTTTAATTTGAACAACAAGATGTGAAATTGATTGTTAATCAGTGTTGCTTCCTAAGTGGACAGTTTGATTTCACAGAAGTTTGATTTACTTGGAGTTATATTGTGTTGTTTAAGTCTTCCCTTTATTTTTTTCAGCAGTGTATATATATGTATATATATGCATTTATCTATATATATAGATATATATATAGCTGAGAAGCTATAGCTGATGGAGAGCGCTGGGAACATTGAGTGATGGCACAGACAGAAAAATGAAGCTTTATCGTAATCATTGAAGCCATTGCTAATATTAAATAATAGATCAGGATATTTTGGATGGTTTTTATGAGAGGTTAGCGTTAAACCATTAAACCCTAGAGAATAAAACTCTGTGCTTTATGATGGACCTCCAATAATACCACAGCTACACAGTAAAACACTCACTTCCTGTCGGTGTGGTCAAGCCCGCTCAGCTGTATGCCTTCAATTCTCTCGTTACGTCGGCCGCAGGTGTTGCCGTAGCTGTCGTACCCAAAGAGGAGGCGAGCGGCGCCACCAGTGACGATAGTGAAGCCACAGATGCTGCCCTGCAGAGCGTCAGTGACAGAACATCATCACACAGATACCAGCAGCTCCTGCCACACCTTCCAGCTTAAGACCAACGACCTGAGTGCCTTCAGGGTTATTAGTGCCCTGAACCTAGATTTGAACTTCAACTGACATTGGCAGGAGAAGTGAATTGCACCAAAATGAATGTACTCCCAAAATTGATTGATTTGTTTCAAAATATTCCACTTCATCTCCATAAATCCTTTTTGAAAATGTATTGACAACACTTCCCTATCATTTATTTGAAACGATAAGAAGGCAAGAATCAGGTTGGAATTACTACAAAGACCTAAATTAAAGGGTGGCTTGGTTCTCCCAAATCTTTGTCATTATTATTAGGCTGCAAATATTCAAAACATTTTCTATTGGTTTCATTGTTCTGATTTAAAACGGTCTCATTTGGAGGCAAGGTCCTGAATATCAACGCCTCCTCTCAGGGTTTTGGTTTCTTCAGGCCTCCCTCTCTCCATTTCATCATAAATACTTAAGATATGGACCCAGTTTAGGCAGAATTTTGGATTTATGAACTTTCTTTACACCGGCCCTATTCTTAATAGCAATATTTTTCTCCCAGCTAAGCTAGATTCAGATTTTATTGCTTGGCAAAGACGAGGGATACACATTTGATATGTACATACTGTAAATGGTGTCTTTGGAAGTTCTGACAACTTAACGCTAAGATCCAGCCTTCCTCGGTCTATTCCGCTATTTTCAAGTCCGTCAAGACCCCAACTTCCCATATATGGCATCAGTCTCCCCTTTGAATGCCCTGTTAGAAATTCCTTTACATTCAAACAAAGTCATTTCAAGAATAAAAGACTTTATTGCTTCTATTATACTCAGGTCTACATATACATGTCTGTGTAACATACTTGGTAAAGGTGGGAGCAGTGTTTTAAAAATGTTCTCCTTGTTTTGTGATTGGCAGCGCTCAATAAAGAGATTGAAGTCTTAGCTGCCGTCTTCCTGCATGCTTTAGATTATTTGATAATTTTCTTCAGATTCAGACATTTCTATTCATCTCCATTCCTCCTGACAGAAACCGTGTAACTGGGTTAGGTTTGTAGGTTACACACACCTTTCAGCTCCACCCACACTTTTTCTGTGGGACTGTGATCAGGACTTTGTGGTGGCCTCTTCACAATATGGACTTTGTTGTACTTCAGCCACTTTGTAACTAATCTGGAGATATGTTGAGAGACATTGTCCATTTTGAAGACACATACGTGTCCAAGATTTAACTTCCTGGCTGATACTTTTAGATGTTGCTTCAATGTTTACACATAATTCTACACTTTCTCGTGATGATTCCAATTTTGTTTAATGCGCTACTTTGACCTGCAGGGAAAAAAACCCACAGCATGATGCTGCCACTCCTGTACTTCACAGCTGGGATTGTGTAGAAATGTCTGGTTTCAACTTTATCTTTTCATCATGTTTCCAAGTTATAAAGGAGCCTGGTAATGATCTGTTGTTTCACCTCTATAACCGGGTGTCATACTCTATGAAGTCCAGCACCCTGCAACTCTTAGATCTGCCAGTGTTCCAACACACCTGGATGAAGTGATTAGGTCATTAGAAGGATTCTCTAGAACTTGACTGCTTGTTGAGGAGGTAATTTATCCATGTGATTCAGGTGTGTTGGACCAGACACATTAGAACTCCTGTGACACTGGACCTGAAGGACTGAAGTACGACTCCCACCTTTAAAGGTTCATCAGGTAACAGGTGCTGACATGTAGTTCTTAGATTAGGCAATGCAGTAACATGTCACACCTCAACAAATCTACACCAATCAGCTGGGCACCACCCTAACCTTTCGCTTTTCGTCTCTAGAACCGTTTCTAATAAGACCCAACTCCCTGACTCCTCCAGGCACTCTTAAGGTCTGCTGTGGTACCTGGATCCAAGGCTCCTATGAATTTAGGAATCTGACTTTCTCCAGTGAGGGATCAGAAAACCTGCCCTTCCTGCTGCCCCTGAATGCAGCATCAGTGCTGCTGACACAATTAAAGACGTTTTTGCTCTGAGCACCAGACGAGTCTGCACGATATTAGAAAGTCAACTGGGTTTGATGTTATTGGTTAATATTTAGATTAAGATATCAGCTGTAACCAATCCACATTTACTTCCCTCCCCTCTTTCTCATCTGTGCTTCTAACCTTCTCTGTGACCTTTAGCTTCTTGGACCGTGTAGTCTGCTGGAGCATCACCTGCAGGTGGACTCCACCCAACATGCGGTTTGTGATCTCCAGAAACCCAGAGAATAAATATACACTGTCCTTAGCACCGGCTGGTATTCTAATGACAAAATATCTGAGATGTAATGTGCAGCCCTTCAGGTTTAAAGTTTCTGAGAGTTTCGCTCAGGTTTTTGGAGATGAGAACATCTGGAGGTGGAGGTGTCACATATTTCTGTCTGAGAGGACTAAAGAACAGAGGCGAACCCACAGATACACTATATAGCCAAATAGGTCCCACCACCATATCAATGAATTCTGGTGTTCCGGTTCCAGTTTGGTGTGAAGAACCTTGAGTGGCCTGCAGACTCCTGACCTCAACCTTCTTGAACACCCAGGATGAATTTAGAGTGGAGGCTGCAGTTCTGGTGTTCTCTTCTAACTATGAACAGACTCCTAACCCTTGGAAGATGTTTACAGAATAGTTGAAGTTTCTACTGCTGGCAACAGTGGGTCCATCAACAAACTGGACCTTATAGATTATGAAGATGATCTCATCAAAGTTCATGTGCATGTAGAAGTAGACACACAAATACTTTTGGCAATACAGTGTATCAATGTAATACTTCCACAAACATGTGAAAACACTGTAAAAAAGATCAATATTAATCCAGAACTGCAGAGATTTGACTGTGGTACTACAGCAGTGCTTGTGTATATTCACAACAACACTCCTGTAGTATACATATATACTGCTATAAATGTTCATGCTATAAAGCCGTTTTCTAGTAGAATAAACATAGTATCACTGGATTAATACAGTAATAATATTGCAGCTGTCTTAGTGTAGAACTGCTAAAGTGTTCTAGGAAAGTCATTTCAGAACCAGTGTGACTCCAGTAATACAGTAGTACTACAGTAACCTGGGAGTAGTAATCCTGTTGAATTTCTGTGGTACTGCAACATTTACTGTAAAGTAATCCTGAAGTACTGCTGTAGGCAGCATGTGTCTCTGGATGGTACTGATGTATCACAGCAGTATTACAGTAACTGTATTATAGGGAGTCTCGTCTCTAATCATTACAACTTTACTACAGCAGTATTTCATCAGTAGTACTATGGGGTGTCTGTGGTTACCATGCCGACGCAGAAGACGGTGAAGAGCAGGAACCAGGGCAGGTCGGTGCAGCTCCGGTCCTCCAGCGGTCTCCATTCTCTCTTTGTCCGCTGAAACAAACACAAACACGGTCACAGTCATCGCTGAGCGGGGCCTACAGGACCGGGCCGGGTCTTGCCAGCTCGGTTCTATCATAAATCCGAACCCTGGGGAGGTTAATTTGGGCCTGTTTACCAGCAGCGGACCGGTAGCGGCTCGGTAACCGAGTTGCTCTAATTGGATTAAGGAGCTGCTGGCCCTAATCCCAGCGCGGATCGGATCGGCCCTCTCTGCTCCAGAACCAGCTTCCAATTCATTTAAAATATCAGACCATAACGCAGAACAAACAGTTGCAGGATGGTGCCGCGCTGGACTGGACCGAACCGGGCCTGCTTACCTCCGCGCTCCCGCAGCATCCCATTGCAGTCAGGATGGACGCGCCCGGAGCTTCACGGAGCTTCACGGAGCCTCAGTTCGGCAGCAGCGGGGGTTTAAGGCTCTGCAGGCGGGGTAAAGAGGCGGGCAGCCCCGGAGGCTGGTTCCGGACGGTCAGACGGAGCACCCCCGTCCGCTCAGCATGCCACGGTGGGAACCTCCTCCGATGACCGAACCAAGCACGGATTAACGGCCGAGGATTTGTCCGCCGCACTTCCTGGTGGACTGACAGGTGCAGCGGCCATTCATCTCATTGCGCGTGCGCAGTGAGCGGCCGTGCGGAGCGGAGCTGCAGCTGCATTACCTGTTGTGACCACTGAGTGGAGAGTAACGGTAGGGTGGCGCTGTTTCCCTCGAACATTCATCTGGAGTCCAGAAAATAACCTCTGCCGATTTCTTTCTGTGGGTCAAAGCTCCCCCATATGAAG
This sequence comes from Girardinichthys multiradiatus, assembly GCF_021462225.1. Classification (NCBI taxonomy): domain Eukaryota; kingdom Metazoa; phylum Chordata; class Actinopteri; order Cyprinodontiformes; family Goodeidae; genus Girardinichthys; species Girardinichthys multiradiatus. The sequence continues at coordinate 51,870,933 of NC_061815.1, forward strand.
TCAGAAGGTCCTGCTGGATCCGCAGTCCATGTGTCCACAGGCTCTTATCATTTATCAGCTTGCTTCAAACTAACCAGAAATAAAACTTCTTCAGGAGCAACACCTCTGGTCCACCTGTAGGAGAAACGTCCTGTGTGCTGAATGTCACAGTGAAACCAACTCTCTGCAGGATAAATATTCAATTCAATTCAATTCAGTTTATTTCTATAGCGCCAATTCACAACACATGTCGTCTCAAGGTTCTTCACAACAGTCAGGTTCATACATTCTAATTAATCGTAATCATTGAACAGTTCAGTCAGATTCAGTTTTTTATTCAAATTGGATAAAAAGTTTTTCTGTCTAAGGAAACCCAGCAGATTGCATCCAGTCAGTGACTTGCAGCATTCACTCCTCCTGGATGAGCATGTAGAGACAGTGGACAGTCACTGGTGTTGACTTTGCAGCAATCCCTCATACTGAGCATGCATGTAGCGACAGTGGAGAGGAAAAACTCCCTTTTAACAGGAAGAAACCTCCAGCAGAACCAGAACCAGGCTCAGTATGAGCGGCCATCTGCCACGACCGACTGGAGGTTTGAGAGAACAGAGCAGAGACACAAAGAGAACAAAGAAGCACTGATCCAGGAGTACTTTCTATGGGAAGGAAAAGTAAATGTTAATGGATGTAGCTCCTTTAGTCGTTTCATCTAGAAAGAAAGAACAGATAAACTCTGAGCCAGTTTTCAAGGTTAGAGTCTGAAAGAGAGAACATAGAGTTAGTCACAGTAGAAGCTCAGTCAATCGCCATGTCTAGGAGAGAGAAAGGGTTAAACACTGAAAGACAGGGTCATGTGGATCATCTGTAGAAGGTGAGCATTAAGTTGTTGCCAGCAGAAGCTTGGACGATGCCCCTCTCCAGAAAGGTGTCACAGGTAGACACAGAGTCAGGCCAGGTGTAGCTTCTAGGAAGAGAAAAGAGAGAGAACATAAAGTTAAAAGCTGAAATAACAGCAAATAATGTAAGATTGGAGAGTAGTATGGGAATGTAGCGAAGAGGGTTAAAGTGGTCATTATGTCCTCCAGCAGCCTAAGCCTATAGCAGCATAACTACACAGATAGCTCAGGATAAACTAAGCCACTCTAACTATAAGCTTTATCAAAAAGGAAAGTTTTAAGCCTAGCCTTAAAAGTAGACAGGGTGTCTGCCTCACGGACTAAAACTGGGAGCTGGTTCCACAGGAGAGGAGCCTGATAACTAAAGGATCTGCCTCCCATTCTACTTCTAGAGACTCTAGGAACCACCAGTAAACCTGCAGTCTGAGAACAAAGTGCTCTGTTAGGAACATATGGACCAATCAGATCTCTGATGTATGATGGAGCTAGATCATTAAGGGCTTTATATGTGAGGAGGAGAATTTTAAATTATATTCTGGATTTAACAGGGAGCCAATGAAGGGAAGCTAAAATAGGAGAAATATGATCTCTCTTTTTAATTTTCATCAGAACTCTTGCTGCAGCATTTTGAATCAGCTGAAGGCTTTTAACTGCATTTTGTGGACATCCTGATAGTAAAGAATTACAATAGTCCAGCCTTGAAGTAACAAATGCATGGACTAGTTTTTCAGCGTCACTCCTGGACAGGATATTTCTAATTTTGGCAATGTTCTGGAGATGAAAGAAGGAAATCCTAGAAACCTGTTTAATATGGGATTTAAATGACATGTCCTGGTCAAAAATAACACCAAGGTTTTTTACTTTATTACCGGAGGTCAATGTAATGCCATCCAGGTTAAGTGATTGACTAAGCAGTTTCTTTTTTAAATACTCCGGTCCAAAGACGACAACTTCTGTCTTGTCTGAATTTAGAAGCAAAAAATGTAAAGTCATCCAAGTTTTTATATCTTCAAGACATGCTTGTAGTCTATCTAACTGGTTGGGCTCATCAGGATTTATGGATAAGTAAAGCTGAGTATCATCAGCATAACAGTGAAAATTTATCCTATGCTGCCTGATAATTTGACCTATTGGAAGCATATATATAGTAAAGAGAATTGGCCCAAGTACTGAACCCTGTGGTACTCCACAATTAACCCTGGAGTTTAAAGATGATTTATCATTTACATGAACAAATTGGAATCTGTCAGACAGATAAGATTTAAACCAGCCTAGCGCTGTTCCCCTGATCCCTACAGCATATTCCAGCCTTTCTAAGAGAATATTATGATTGATTGTATCAAATGCAGCACTGAGATCTAACAGAACCAGAACAGACACAAGTCCAATATGTGAGGCCATGAGAATATTCAGATGAAGTGAGCTACAAGAAGGCAAACAGGTTTACCAGAACAAACAAACAGATACACACGAGTTGAGAAGAAATCTGATATCCGTGGGTCTGAACTCAGAGACCCATGGGACCAGATTGGAACCCATCAAGACAAATAGAAGGAAGCAAACACATCCATCTAGCAGAATGTACTGAAATCTTAGACCACTGCACGGATGATCCAGCCTGTAACACCAAAGTCTCACTAACTGCTCATTGAATAAGTCTCTGAGCCTCTAGAAAACACTACAGTGGATGTGTTTTGTCGTCTCTGCTCGGTGTGATTATTCCTGTTGCAGCTGCAGATGGACCGGGCAGACCTCCTGGGTCCAGAACTGAACAAGACCCAGAGATGAAGCTTTGAGTGACCCTGAGAGCTGCTGCAGGGTTTAAAGAAGTCATATATTTGTTTTACAACTTCTTCATCAACAGAGCTCACTGTTCTCAGCCTCCACCAGGCACCACCTACTGTATATACAACACACACACACACACACACACACACACAAACACACACACACACCATTAATGGTCCCTGAAGTAGCTGGAAGGAGATCACAGTTCTTATGTCCTCCCACAGAATCCAAGACTTCGAGTTAAATCGAAGATCAGCTGCTGTGAGGCGTTCACTGAACTCAGGACAAATTGTAAGCACTGAGCTTCCTACCAAACTCTATCCTGAGTAAAAGAAACTGCTGATGTCTGTGTATACAAAGGATTATTCTTTGATCTTGGTTTTGGGTTTCTTTCTCCAAGTGAATCACTATGAACTCCACACACCTGAGTGATGTCCTCCAGCTCCTCCCTGAGGACATGAAGATGTTTCTGAACCACATAATTTCCTGGTATCCCTGGTGGCACCTTAATAGACAAAACCACCCTAACCTGTTCCTTCTGATGAGGACGAAAGTTTGATTCCAGCCTTTCATTTCAGATGCTTGTGGGTTCCTTCTGTGAGTTCCCACAACACATCAGAACCAGTGAGGATTGGACCACAGTTCAGTTTAGCTGGTTTCTTTCAGATTAGATCTTTACCACAGACCAGGCTGCTCCATCTAACAATCCAAACAGTTTTACCACTACTCAGAACCAGAACCAAACAGCAAGGAATTACTTTAGACTATCTCTAAGCTGTCACAGTTTAAAGATAGCTAGGTAAAGTGTAAACTAACCAAACCTTTAACTAGCAGTAAGGTCACTGCAAGCAAAGGTTTTACCATCAATACACCATCTGGAAACTAACAATCAAGCTTTAGGTTTATTTTAAACTAATTACTAACTTTAAGTTAACTTCAGGCTAATTGTTCACTAATTGTAAACTACCTTTAAACTAACATGAAGCTAATGTTTAACCCCAACCGTTAAGCAACTGAAAACTAATTGAAAGCCAACTATAAACTATCTTTAAGATAACTGAAAACTACTTAACTACTTAACCCACTTACATAACTTTAGTCTTACAATAAACTAAATTTAAATTAACTTTAAGCTAACGAGTGTAAAATAACTTCAGCTTAACTTGACACCATCTGTGAATTAGTTTAAGAAGTAAATTACTGGTAAATAACTTTAAACTAACTTTAACATAGCTGTAAACCATTTAAACAAGCCTGATTTCTAGTTATTATTTTTCTATTTGTTTCATCAACAAAGTAAAACGTTGCATTGACAGAACCACCGTTTTGTTTGTTTCAGCCAAAGGTCTTGGACTGGTCCTGAACAGTTGACCTGGTCTGTTGGTCTGTGCACCTGGTAAACCTTCAGACTTCACAGAGGAACACGTTCCCGCTACAGAACTCTACAGAACCAGTGCGAAACAGACCAGCATAACATCAGTTATGTGTTATCAAATCCTTCACCTTTTTCCTCAGTCGGACCTGCTGCTGAGAGGCTGAAGAGATCCTCTTTGAATCCATGCTGGATCCAGGTTCTGATGGTTCTAATGCACCAGCAGAGTCCTGGTGCTGCTGTCAGACTGAAGACAACAGTGATGTGGGTCTGATCGCACAACAGAGCTTTTGTTTCGTTGTTGACTGTTGTACCAGGCTGAACACTGGCTGTGTGTGTGTGTGTGTATGTGTGTGTGTCTGTCGCAGATGAATGCTGAAAGAAATCCCACGCTTAGAGTGTAGCAGTGCCCCCTGCAGGTTGTCTCAAACCCTAACACCTCCTTCTGAGTGTCTGGTTGATGAGGACATGAAGGACATATAAAGACTGTCCTTCAACTACAGAACTTACCATCAGAGCAACATGAGAAAGTTTGGTTTTACTTTGAAGATCTAAAATCTGTCCCCTGTCCACCTGTCTGTCCATCTGTCTATCTGTAAACACACATGCAGCTGTTAGCTGTGTTTTCACAAAGTTTATTAAATAAATTAATTTAATGAAAATGATCTTATCCCAGTTCCTGTCCAATAATCAGAATCAGTTTAACAACCAACTAGTTGACGCAGCAGTAGCGCAAAAGTAAAGCGTGCAACCCATGTATAGAGACCTTGGTCCTTGATGCAGCTTGTTACAGGTTCAAGTCCTGGCCCGTTGACCATTGCTGCATCCACACTTTATTCCTGGCAGACCACAAGGTGGCGCTTTTGTTGCGTGTGCTGAGTGGAAGGTTTTGCAAGGAACAGCAAAGCCTTCTGGGTTTTGTAGTCTGAGTAAACCAAATATAAGTCAGCAGAGGCAGCCCAGATCTGTTTATCAGGATTGACTTTCAGCACAGAGGAGAAAACTGAACAATTCCTGCACAGCCTTGCAGGTGAAATAGGGCAGGTTGCTCCTATAAATCTGGAAACACACTCATTGTTCTCAGGTTTTACTTTTTTCATGGAAAGTGATCCTTATGGTGGTCATGATTCTGCTCAGCAGGAATCTGCTGATGTTAGGATCCAGGTTTCTGTCAGATGGATGGAACCAGAGTCTGATTGATCAGAAGACTTGTCTCTGAGCCCAACAGCTCAGTCTATGGGCCGATGAACTTGTTTGGTTCTTGAATGAAATGTGCTCTTGGTGGGCCTGTTCTTCTGGGTTTGAAAGGCTGGTCGAGAACAAGACACAGGAAATGCATTTGTTGAAATATTGTAATTATCTAACTTGGAGAAAATTAAACTCATGATATTTGGCAATCATGAAACCAACATCCAAATACAGAAGGACATACAGTAGACAGGATTAATGGTGAGAAAAATAGCTTGTATAAAGTTAAATCTTAGAACAGCCAGTAAACTGATCTGGAAGCGTCACATTGATCAGGTACCAAGCAGCAGATCAGTTCTGTAATGAACTCAGTAGGTTCTGGAAATAACCTTACAGGTTAGTTTGCAGAATATTCTATTCTATTCTATTGTCAGGATTGATTTAGTCTAATCTCGTACCCTTACTAATTGTGTGTCTGTGCTGTACATATATTGTTGTGTTTTATTGTTTTTTTCAACATCAGAACCAGGGGACCGCAGATGAAAAATGGCCTTCTGGCTAATTCTGGTTCTTTGTCATGTGTTTTATTACATTGCAGTGTCCCTTTTAAAATAAATAAGCCAAGGCCAAGATCAAAACTAATCTAAATGTACATGTTCAACTAAACTGAGTAGAACTAGACGTGATCCATAATAGGAGGGAAATTTAACGAACATTTGAGTCCTCATCATGAAGACACTTCATTTAACTCCATTTTAATTTATTGTTATTTCAAACCATCTCGAGGCACTGCACGGGAAGCACAGATCTAATCATTCCCCTCTAACTGCTCCAACTTGGTCAATCACTGCAGAAAGTCTTTTATTGTGGAAAACCAGCGGGACATTCTCTTATTATGAAAGTCTTTGTCCGTCAGTAACCCAACAGTGACATTAATTTCCTGTGATTGACTGTGATTGAACTGTCCTGGTTATTTTTTTTAAACTGAGGGACTTAATGGAGAAAAGTTCCAGCTGCTAGGATCTCCTCCATCTCCTCCTACAGATGTTCCAGTTCATGTTGTTCTTCTGGTAGGAACATTAGAGCCTTCAGAGTTAATGATGTGAGTGGAGTCCTGATTACAGAACTGTTACATGCGCAATTTAACAATTAGAACAACAGTCTGCAACCAAAGCCATGTAAAATGTTCAGGGCCCATGTTCCTAAAGATCCTCAGAGTCTCTCAGGGAGCTCCTATCTTAGCCAAGGAGTATCAGCTTCAGGATGGTTCAGATCTCTGCTGAGAGCAACTCTGAGGAGGAGACGAGAGAAACTCCTCTTAGTGGGAGGTGTGGTTGACCCCGTTGCTGGGGTGGTTGACCCGGTTGGTAGGTGTGACACTGTCTTCTTAGAGCTGTGATTGGTTGTTAAAAGAAACCATAATCCAATGTGCTCCCAGTAATCAATGGAGAGAAATTAACCGATGATAGAATTTAATCTGGATTCAGATTCTTTGTTTTACTGTAGAAAAAGAAACCATTTGCTATACAAACTGGTACCACAACTTGGTCATATAATTACAATATGATTTTTTTCATCGCAACAAAAACAACAAAAGAATAAAACAAGAAAAATTAAATAAAACTAGAAAAAAGAAAAGTCAGGGGCATCAAAACTTAAGGCAATTATATCAACCTGGGATTTGGTATAAGATTTTAGGTCGTTAATCTAGTGGGCCATGCTCGGTTTACATTTGAAGAAGCGGCATTTATGTAAATAATATTTAGCTAATAATCAAACTATTGATTCCTTAATCACCACCCCCCAGTTTTGTAACAATACCAAAAAGGATCATTCAAGGTAAGAGCAGGTAACTGAATCTCTTTAGACTGGATCCACATATGAAAATCAACCCAAAAACTCTGCACAGTTGTGCAATCAAAAAAAGATGTTCCAGGTTCTCACGATTGGACTCACAAAACCATAATTCTCTGTGTCCATATAAATTTTTTCCTAAGAAATTTGTTATAGGATACATTTTATTCATGATTTTAAATTGTACTTCTATTGCTTTAGGTGGGACCGGAAAGGAGATCAATTTGGTTCTGATCTTTATTTTATCCTCTTTTTTATGGGGGTGGATCCCTGCACCATGGAGCTGGTAGCGTTTTATTCATTCTCTGTTGTTCATTGGAGGAGAAGATCTCTCCTTTCTCTCTGTCTTTCCTCCATCTTCTCTGCTTCAGACACTCTTAGGTTCACTAAAGGTCCTCCTCACTGCTCTGAACATCTCCTCACGTTAGCAGCTCTCTGAAGACCTCAGATGATTCATGAATAACTTTCATCTGACTGAGGGAAAATGACGTCACTAGGATCCACTTTTAGTCTGAGGGTTATTTGGGAGTACGGGCCCTGGTTCCGAAATAAAAACCAACAGAGTGAAGATAAAACCAATTGGTTCCAACAAGCTGAGAAAAACACCGACAGAGTCCCTGATAGTTCACATTGTCGGACTCTTATTGTGACAGTTTAGGGCGGAAGCAGCTTGATAGATTGTTGTCGGTTGTTCCGCTCAGGTTCAGTTTTAGTCCCGCAGCTGCAGGTCTGTTGGGCAGATGAAGCTGGAAGGAGGAGAAGAAGGGGAGAATCCGGGACCCAGAGAAGATTGAGGGCAGCCAGACAGGAACCCAGAGAGAGTGTGAAGGTTTCTCCTGTGGAGACAGACAGCGGTGTGTAACTGAAGAAACTGAACCAGGAGCGTGAACCTGCTGGGTTTTGGCTCCGCAGAACTTAATCAGTCTGTTCCCGCAGAAACGAAAGAGGTAAGTGTCTGAGCTTTGCCTCGGCTCACTTTGTTTTAACAGATTTATTAAAGTTTGAATAACTTAAAAAGTTTCTGAGAAAAACTTTTTAAAGACAGAATGGTGCAGTTCCTGGGTGATCCGCTGGGGGCGCTCTTTCAGCATCCAGCCTAAGGTTTAAATCTGATTCTGGCTCATCTTGCTGAGATCTTTAAGAACCAGTCTGACCCAGCAGGAGGAGGGCAAATCTGAAGCTGGTCTGTTTGATCTGAGTCCAGAAGCTGAAATGTTGGCTTCTAAAAGGTTTTAAGGTTCTGCTGGTTGGGTTGTGTAGTGATCAGAAGAACAGAAGGAGCAGAAATCACACAGTGCTGGAGGAATCTGTTCCACACACACATGAACCTTGAGATTTTAGAGGAAAATTAAAATCATGTAATTTAGAATCAGGAATAAAAGTCTAAGGAAGTTTGTGTCGTTTGATCTTCTCATTGCTTCCTGGGATCCAGAGTTTCTGTTTAAGTGGTCTGGATCAGCAGTTCTGCAGACTTTCTGTAGGATGGCTGCTTTCCCTTTTGGTTTAAGTCAAATTTCTGACTGTTTCCAGTTCTAACTCTGACCTCTGAACCAGTCACACACAGAAGACCCTTAAACCCAGAGGATAAGCCTGTGTTCTGTTGCAACAGGCCCACAGAACAGAGAACTGAGTAGAAAACCAGTTCTAAACTGGATCTTTAGGCTCTTTGTTACCAAATGTTTCTTCCAATTTCTTTAGCTGAATCCAAGGTCAATAAATAGAAAAAGATAAACTGGCAGAAAGGAAACAGGATTTTACCTTTAACATGGCGAACAGAATCAGTAGGAATCAATGTTTGGACCCTCGTTATGTCTGAAAGATTCAGAGCTCAGAGTTAAGAGGCTCATCTAGCTGAAAAAATTCAGATAATTGCACTGAAACTGTGAGAGAAAGCAGCCAAAGTCCAAAGAAAAACTCTGAGGCATCGTCATGAAGTTAGGAGGTCCTGATCTAGACTACTTTAACAGATTACAGTAAGGAATAGGAGTTCATGAGGATCTGTATCAGGACTCAGTATGATCATTTTGTGAAATGTACCGGGTCTCATAACAATCATTTTGTTAAAGACTTCACTAGTGGCCTTTATTGATACCAGACAGGTATTGGGCATAGAGAGAAGACGTGCAGCAAAGGTATTTAAAATATCTCCAAAAAGTTTGAATGATCTATAAGTATGAACAAATAAAAATAGTCACCTTTTAGCCAACTGACTGGCAATGTGCAGCAACGAGTGGGGAGGGGTAGTCCTACATTACTCTATGCTCCATACAGCCGAGGAAAACTTGGTCTAAAACATTTTCTGACATCTCATAAAAACATTTGTGACAGAAAATGTACTGGTTTGGACTGGGACCCTGGATCGGAGACCTGGACCAGGGTCAGAGATCTGGACTAGGGTCCCGGGTCAGAAATCTGGTCCAGGACCCCGGATCAGAGATGTGGACCAGGGCGGGGGGTCCGTGAACTGGACCAGGACCCCGGATCAGAGATATGGACCAGGGCAGGGGATCAGAGATCTGGACCAGGGCCCGGGGTCAGAGATCTGGACCAGGACCCTGGATCAGAGACCTGGACCAGGGTCAGAGATCTAGACTAGGTTCCCAGGTCAGAGAACTGGACCAGCACCCAGGATCAGAGATGTGGACCAGGGCGGGGGGTCCGTAAACTGGACCAGGACCCCGGATCAGAGATATGGACCAGGGCAGGGGATCAGAGATCTGGACCAGGGCCCGGGGTCAGAGATCTGGACCAGGACCCTGGATCAGAGACCTGGACCAGGGTCAGAGATCTAGACTAGGTTCCCAGGTCAGAGAACTGGACCAGCACCCAGGATCAGAGATGTGGACCAGGGCGGGGGGTCCGTGAACTGGACCAGGACCCCGGATCAGAGATATGGACCAGGGCAGGGGATCAGAGATCTGGACCAGGGCCCGGGGTCAGAGAACTGGGCCAGGACCCTGGATCAGAGACCTGGACCAGGGTCAGAGATCTGGACTAGGTTCCCAGGTCAGAGAACTGGACCAGCACCCAGGATCGGAGATGTGGACCAGGGCGGGGGGTCCGTGAACTGGACCAGGACCCCGGATCAGAGATATGGACCAGGGCAGGGGATCAGAGATCTGGACCAGAGCCCGGGGTCAGAGAACTGGGCCAGGACCCTGGATCAGAGACCTGGACCAGGGTCAGAGATCTGGACTAGGGTCCCGGGTCAGAAATCTGGTCCAGGACCCCGGATCAGAGATATGGACCAGGGCAGGGGATCAGAGATCTGGACCAGGGCCCGGGGTCAGAGAACTGGACCAGGACCCTGGATCAGAGACCTGGACCAGGGTCAGAGATCTAGACTAGGTTCCCAGGTCAGAGAACTGGACCAGCACCCAGGATCGGAGATGTGGACCAGGGCGGGGGGTCCGTGAACTGGACCAGGACCCCGGGTCAGAAATCTGGTCCAGGACCCCGGATCAGAGATATGGACCAGGGCAGGGGATCAGAGATCTGGACCAGGGCCCGGGGTCAGAGAACTGGACCAGGACCCTGGATCAGAGACCTGGACCAGGGTCAGAGATCTAGACTAGGTTCCCAGGTCAGAGAACTGGACCAGCACCCAGGATCGGAGATGTGGACCAGGGCGGGGGGTCCGTGAACTGGACCAGGACCCCGGGTCAGAAATCTGGTCCAGGACCCCGGATCAGAGATATGGACCAGGGCAGGGGATCAGAGATCTGGACCAGGGCCCGGGGTCAGAGAACTGGACCAGGACCCTGGATCAGAGACCTGGACCAGGGTCAGAGATCTAGACTAGGTTCCCAGGTCAGAGAACTGGACCAGCACCCAGGATCGGAGATGTGGACCAGGGCGGGGGGTCCGTGAACTGGACCAGGACCCCGGGTCAGAAATCTGGTCCAGGACCCCGGATCAGAGATATGGACCAGGGCAGGGGATCAGAGATCTGGACCAGGGCCCAGGGTCAGAGAACTGGACCAGGACCCTGGATCAGAGACCTGGACCAGGGTCAGAGATCTAGACTAGGTTCCCAGGTCAGAGAACTGGACCAGCACCCAGGATCAGAGATGTGGACCAGGGCGGGGGTCCGTGAACCGGACCAGGACCCCGGATCAGAGATATGGACCAGGGCCCGGGGTCGGAGAACTGGACCAGGGCCATGTAAATGTTAAATTATCATTAATTAATTAATAAATCGACTGTCCTCTGTCCTCTTGGACCCCTCCCCTCGTAATGATGTTTCCAGCACTCTTTGACCTTCAGCATGTTGGACACAGTCACCTGTTCAAGGTGTTGATCTCAGCACCATCTCTGTCTTATTGACATAAAAACATTTATTCCACTCTTGGACATAACCGACAAAGACCACTTTGCCAGCATTCCTGGCAGTCCTCAGGGATAGGAATTTTGCGGTGTTGGTGCTGATATACAGGGGTTGGACAATGAAACTGAAACACCTGGTTTTAGACCACAATAATTTATTAGTATGGTGTAGGACCTCCTTTTGCAGCCAATACAGCATCAATTCATCTTGGAAATGACATATACAAGTCCTGCACAGTGGTCAGAGGGATTTTAAGCCATTCTTCTTGCAGGATAGTGGCCAGGTCACTACGTGATACTGGTGGAGGAAAACGTTTCCTGACTCGCTCCTCCAAAACACCCCAAAGTGGCTCAATAATATTTAGATCTGGTGACTGTGCAGGCCATGGGAGATGTTCAACTTCACTTTCATGTTCATCAAACCAATCTTTCACCAGTCTTGCTGTGTGTATTGGTGCATTGTCATCCTGATACACGGCACCGCCTTCAGGATACAATGTTTGAACCATTGGATGCACATGGTCCTCAAGAATGGTTCGGTAGTCCTTGGCAGTGATGCGCCCATCTAGTACAAGTATTGGGCCAAGGGAATGCCATAATATGGCAGCCCAAACCATCACTGATCCACACCCATGCTTCACTCTGGGCATGCAACAGTCTGGGTGGTACACTTCTTTGGGGCTTCTCCACACCGTAACTCTCCCGGATGTGGGGAAAACAGTAAAGGTGGACTCATCAGAGAACAATACATGTTTCACATTGTCCACAGCCCAAGATTTGCGCTCCTTGCACCATTGAAACCGACGTTTGGCATTGGCATGAGTGACCAAAGGTTTGGCTATAGCAGCCCAGCCGTGTATATTGACCCTGTGGAGCTCCCGACGGACAGTTCTGGTGGAAACAGGAGAGTTGAGGTGCACATTTAATTCTGCCGTGATTTGGGCAGCCGTGGTTTTATGTTTTTTAGATACAATCCGGGTTAGCACCCGAACATCCCTTTCAGACAGCTTCCTCTTGCGTCCACAGTTAATCCTGTTGGATGTGGTTCTTCCTTCTTGGTGGTATGCTGACATTACCCTGGATACCGTGGCTCTTGATACATCACAAAGACTTGCTGTCTTGGTCACAGATGCGCCAGCAAGACCTGCACCAACAATTTGTCCTCTTTTGAACTCTGGTATGTCACCTATAATGTTGTGTGCATTTCAATATTTTGATCAAAACTGTGCTCTTACCCTGCTAATTGAACCTTCACACTCTGCTCTTACTGGTGCAATGTGCAATCAATGAAGACTGGCTACCAGGCTGGTCCAATTTAGCCATGAAACCTCCCACACTAAAATGACAGGTGTTTCAGTTTCATTGTCCAACCCCTGTACTTAATGCTGTTCATGGGTTGCACTAAAAGTGAGTGGCCAAAGCTTCGGGCAGTCCTCTGACTACCAAATGACAGTGACTTGGATGCAGGTTCTGAGCTTCTTATCACAGATGAAGTTGTAATGGAAATTCTTTTATTAAGTGTTCCAAAGTGTGTGACCTTTGGGTTACCTCACTCCTCTGAGCATCTGTGTTAGGGAGTAAGCTGTAAAAGCCATTATCAGAAGTTTAATGGTTAAAACCCACAGTTAGGATGATGTGTTGGGAAGGACAGATGGGTTCCTAGATAACTTTGTCACCTCTGAACCCGAGAAGGGTCTGGGGTCATAAAACACAGACTCTTTGAAGTTGAGATAACACTGTCATGTTCTGGTATAAATACTGTGTGTAAATGTTGATCAGGACTCTGTTTCACTGACTAACCTCAGTGTCAGAGTCATTTAAACGCTGAATGCCTTTGAATAAAACTTATAACGACAAAGTCCGGATTTCACTACTTTGGTGGAGAACTTGTTTCTGAGTCAGTTTGTTTTTTATGTGATGTTCCTGAACCGTTTTCCTGATGGAAGTGGGACAAACAGTGCATTGGTGGGTGGGTGTGTCTGGCCTGTTTCTGGACTCGTGCAACATAAACCGAATCCAGATCCGGTAGACGACATCCCATAATCCCCTGTGCTGTCCTCACCACCCGTGCTAAGTCCTGCAGCTCCCATACCACACTGTCACACTGAGGCACAGGATGCTTTCCATTGTGGTCTTTGAAGGTTTGTTAGTAGCTGAGGAGAGAGTCCAGATCACTCCAACGTCCTGAGAAAGAAGAGCCGTCGTGGGGCCTTCTTCATTAGGTGGGAGGTGTTCTCAGTCCAGGAGAGGTCAGAGGGGATATGAATGTCCAGGAACTTAATGTTGTCCACCACTTCCCCCTGTTTGCCGAGAGGAGCATGTTCAGTCCTCCTGGACCTCTTGTAATCCACCATCACTTCCTTGTTCTTGCTGGTGTTTAGGATGAGGTTGGTTCTGGAGCACCACTGTGTCAGATTGTGGACCTCCTGTCTGTAGTGGGTCTCATCATTTTTAGATATGAAAACATGCAAACTTCACAACCATGTTTGCTTTGTTGTTTCACTGCCTGGGGCCTGTTGGTGAGGAGGTTGCTGATCCAGGAGCAAAGTGGTGCAGATAAACCAAGGTTGTGGAGCTTCATAGCCAGTGTGTCAGGAAGAACGGTGTTGAAGGCTGAGCTTAAGACCACAAAGAGCATCCTAACATGGGTTTTAGGGTTTGTCATTCATAGAGAGGACGAGGGTGGGACTTCTTGAACAATGTGCCAGTGCGGTGCCAGCCCTAGGTTGTTTTAGGGGCACTGACCCACTTGTTGCTATTAGCCGCTTTGGTTCTGCAGTTTATGTCGTTGTTTGTTTGCATATTATTGTATTTATTTGTTGTATATTTTATAACTTTGTGAACAGGTCTCTGATGAAAACAAATTTTAATCTCTCTTGGACTTTTGCCTGAAGGTTATAAAGACATTGTGCTGCCCCAGTTCTGGTTCCACAGAGCAGACTGTTGAGTTGCAGGTGAGCCGGAACTGCCTGGGCCCACCTGAGCGGTACCTGGTGTATGTTGTTTACCATGTGTGACCACAGAGCAGTTTGAGTGTGTGTTTTATTGATCAGTGCTGATGCTGTCTGATCTGATAAATGTGTGTGTTCAGCAGCTTCAGTATCAGTTTACTTTAACCCCGCCCTCTCTGTCTGTTTGTGTTTAACTCAGAGCGAGTGGCGGGCGGCCATCAGTCCTGCATGGCGGCGGCTGCAGACATGTCTGTGTGCACACAGCTGGGACTGCTGCTGTGGAAGAACTTCACCTACAGACGCCGACAGACGGTCAGTCCTCATTACTTCCTGCTCTGATCGGTCACTTCCTTCCCAGTATCCATCTGAAGAGAGTTTGTTGGTCTTTGCTTCTACCTGGTGTTGAGCTGCTCTCTAATTGGCCAGTTCTGAGTTTGTTCTCTCCATCCAGGTTGAAGGTTCTCCTGCTTGTTTCACTCAGGTACTGATCCATTAATAATGTGTTTGTGTGTGTTTCAGCTCCAGCTTCTGGTGGAGATCATCTGGCCACTGTTCATCTTCTTCATCCTCATCACGGTGCGACTCAACTACCCCCCATACGAGCAGCATGAGTGTGAGTCTAGAACCAGAACCTGGAGATGTTCTCTTCATGCAGCGCTGCAATAGTCCACATTAGGGCACGCTCTGATTGGCTGCTCAGAATCTGAAAGTTTGATAGAAACGTGAACCTTAATCTGTACGTTGTTAGTTTAAACTCAGCTGCTGAGCTCTCATCTTTAGCCTCACGTTCTTCTTCTGCAGTTATAGATTGTACATCTTCACTTCAGTTCATTCACATTTATGTCAAACGGCATGGTGCGTTCAATGACCGTTTTCCCTCCAAACATTGGTGAGACGCAGCTGCAGATTCTCCTCCTCCGAAGCTGTTTTACAGCAGAGGTGTTCAGGAGAACATGCAGAGGATTCGGCCCAAACTGCTGGAGGTTCTTCTGCTGCAGATGTTCTATCGCAGCTGGAAGTCTGTGGACACACATTGGCGTGGGTTTGCAGCAGGAGGCAGAAAGTTCTCGGCTCTGTTTTCTTTACAGCATGTAGAGAGGAACAGATGCGGCAGCTTGTTGTGCTTATTACCTTCATACGTGTGAGAACATGCAGAGAAACCTTCAGGTCATGAAGAATCACTGCAGATTTAACCTCTCAGTGAAGGTTCTGCAGGACTGGTGTGTTTGCTCACCACATGCAGAACATGTGGGAACCTGACTCATTCAGTATCAGGTACTGGGCACAGTTCAAAGAACCGACAGGAACATGTTCTGCTGTACACTCTGTGTCCTTCCAGGTCAGAACCTAAAAACAGAACAGAACCAAAGAAAATGTTCCAGGCGTCCCATCGTCTACACCTGGGGGACTGGACCATTGGGTGTGAGACGGGGTAGTCGTGGACAAGTCCTCAGAGGGACACAAAGGACAAACAACCACTCTGAGGACAGTCAGAGCATAATGGACTCTTGGAGGAAGCTGGAGAACCCAGAAAAAAATCTAAAATATTAATAAAAGTTAAATTAAATAAAAAAGTCCAACAAAAACATCCATTTTTCGCAAGTTCAGTTAATTTAAGCTATATTCATATTCTCTTTGGTTCTTTCTGATTTAGTTTGAACTTTTTACTCTTCTAAAGTTCTTCTCTGGACCTCATTTGGACCTGATGGACCCACAGTCTAAAGTCAGTTTTACGTGAGCAGGAGGGGTTCTACTGAGGTTGGTTCTGTTTCACTGAACAGAATGTTAAAATCAGCTGAAGCAGACTGACCACGCAGAAGATCTTGATCATCAGCAGTGATTGATCCATAATCGTCCTGAAGCTCCATGTAGTGTTTATCAGGCATATATGTCTCTTTATCTCTGAGGGACACAGAGTTCTGTTTTGGGTCCATAAAGATCTGATACCATTTTGCAACGCTGCGTTGACACCTCAGCTTCTTCTTCTGCTGTTTCTTGGTCTGTATTTACAGACTGAAATCTGATCAGAGCTGACCTCTGGCTGATCGGTTTGAGCATCACTAAACACAATCATCATGGTGCGTTCAGGTCCCTCTACGTTTATTAGGTCAGAACCTGCAGCTGGCGCTGAAGAGTAGCAGTTCTTGACCTTAGAGCTGACCCGGTCATATTAGATAACAGGACTCGTGCAGAGGTTGATGACGGAGCAGCTCAGCAGGGATGGACCCAGTCTGCAGCTGGGAACATCTGGAACATTCCTGAGGTCGTGATCGTAAGTGAACTTGGAGTGGGTCAGCTGGGCCCAGTCTGCAAGATTCAGGTCCCGAGCCTCAGAGTTGGCCTGCAGCTCCAGATCTCCTGAACATGGGTCGATCTTTAAAAGCGGGTCCTAAGAGGGCATCGGGCCCTGTTATTCCCAGGGTGGATGAAACCCAACCACAGCTCCTGAATCAGTGTTGTGGTGACGGAGTGGCTCCATCATGTGTGAAGGCCTCCGTCAGGAAGCGGCTCATTGTTCTTCTGAAAGCAGAAGCTCTGTGCTGATGAATGTCTCTGCAATGATTCACGCTGCATGTTGGAACTCGCTCCGAGAAAGTCTGAGCGGATCAGGACGAGTTGCCGGTTCCCAACACTGAAAGTTGGAGGTCTAATGAGGTGATGTGGAAACCATTCAGGGCTGCACCCAAATCTGCATTTCACCAAAGAGCTGTGCTCAGTCATTCATCAAACTCAAAATCCCAGTTTTCTTTTCCCAATTGTTCCTGAAGGCACCTGGTGTTTCTGTATATTCAGCTTCATCCTAAAGAAGGTCAGCTCCACAGACTTTATTCTGATTCCAAACACTTCAGAACGTCAGAACCCACAATTGACATCTGCCCAGGATCCATCCCGAGGAAAGTCCAAATAACCCAGATCAGCAAACCTTCAGAACTTAAACCACAGGCAGGATTTATGGGGAGCAGTCAGTGAAGGCATCTCTGCATGTTACCTTCACTGACAACCAGCAGCAGATGAGACACCATCTCATGTTGAAGTTCAGAGTTGCATCAGTTTGGTCTGAAAGGTTCGGTTCTTTTGGATTTATTCTCCAGGGTTCTGTGTGTTGTCCTCACAAAAAGGTTTGAACAGTGAGAACAGAACAGAACCAGTTTTATTGTACCAGAGTCAGTAGAAACAGAACCCAGTTTTCATAAAACCTTTTCGGATGAAAAGAGTTCCAGCTTTCCTAGGTGAACGTCCTGCTGACAGAAAAAATGTCATCAGGTTCCGACTCAAACAAAGTTGGATCTGAGGGGGGTCTGGCTTTGTGCAGCTGTTGCTGAATCAGGATCTCTGGTTGGAGAGGTTCTGGACCGTTCTAGATGAGAAGAGTAAACGCCAATCATTTTATGAGGGTGGATCAGAATCCAGGCCATCAGCAGTTTCATAAACCACTTTAGTCCCCAACATGTAGAGCTTGTTATTGATTATTGATCGGATCGTGGTGATTTGACCTGTGGACCTCAGAGGAGCTGCAGCTCTTATCTTATCAGCCATGATTAGAAAACAGGCCAGTTTGCAGGCTTAAAGGTTCCTGATAGCTGCACCTCGGCTCGACCCAGGGGACGGGATAAAGGTCGGAGCTGCGCAGCTGCAGCTGATGCTCCTCTACAGGTGATAACAGGTTATCTTCCGACTCCCAGTCCAGTTGAACACATGGTTCCAACACAGCAGAAAGATAAAGAAGACACGTCCCAAACATATGGCCGATTACACCTGGGTCACAAACTCGTCGGCCCCACATGTAGATGGACAAAACCATGCAGACGTCAGCGAGATTGGAGATGTTCAGGATCCTGGAGGAGACAGGATGACTGATGAGGACTTAAAGTGTGGCCTGGTATTGATGGATGGCTTTTAGATTTCCTTGTGGAAAGATCTCAGCCTGTCTGGGTAAAAGGCTTCAATGCCACATGAGGCATGTTCCTCTGCTGGTCCTCCTCAGGGCTGCGTTGTTCCTCCTTGTATATCCTGGAGAGCAATGACTGCAGGAGCTCCTACTCATTCCATAATGGGACTACTGGCATGGAAGGCGAATGATGCCCATTTCAATTCTCTGCTGTTGCTATGAGAACGGAGACTGTAATTAAATCGTTGCCATGTAGACACGCTAACAGAAAAAAAATCCAGTTTTCAATGGATCGTTGTCACGGTAACAAGGCCTGAGTGGTGGAAAACTGATCGATGCCAATAAAGTGACTGAGTTGATTTAACCTCTAGAATAACATTCAAAGCGTTTGTGTGTCCAAATGAGTTTC
Source organism: Girardinichthys multiradiatus (assembly GCF_021462225.1). NCBI lineage: Eukaryota > Metazoa > Chordata > Actinopteri > Cyprinodontiformes > Goodeidae > Girardinichthys > Girardinichthys multiradiatus. The sequence continues at coordinate 51,889,585 of NC_061815.1, forward strand.
CTTTCCAGATGTTATCAAAACTAAGGAGAACACCCAGAGAACCATCAGTAATCAGCAGTAATGTTTCTGTTTGGGTAACATTTCCCATCAGCCTAGGGTGCAGAAGCAGACAACCTTCAGCTGCTTCAATAACTGTTGATGTTTTGTCACTTCCTGTCTGCAGGTCACTTTCCCAACAAGGCCATGCCCTCAGCGGGAACGCTGCCATGGATTCAGGGAATCCTCTGCAACGCCAACAACCCGTGCTTCAGAAACCCGACGCCGGGCGAGTCTACAGGCGTTGTCGGAAACTTCAACGACTCCATGTGAGTCCGTGTGTCAGCGGAGGATTTTATTGTGAAAAGCTGCTGCTGCAGAGACCCGATTCCTGTTGCTAAACCACTTCATTAGAATTTAGTCTGGAGAGTCATTAATGAAACTCCGTCCAGCCTGACGGTTCATTAATCTGCCTGAACAGATTTCCATCTTCAAGCTAAATTATTCCCAGGCTCCCTGATTCCCAGACAGGACAGCACATGTGATGTGTGACGTTGTTTGTGAATGTTGCAATAAATACTCAACTTGGGTGATAATATCAGTCTGGGTTGGGTTTGTTCTAATCACAGGACCCAGATACTAAACACCAACCCATTTATAGACTTTTTTGCTACGTTGCTGCTGTGATTACAATAAATGTGGAACATTTTGATTCCAACACTTTCCATGTTGGTCCTGATCCCAAACTTCCTGATCATCCATTCTAGTTTTTCTTGCTTTAAAGGATCTGGATCAATAGTCATCTGTGCTCCTGATTAGAGAGGATTTGGACCTTCCAGGAATTTTTCCAGTTCTGTTGTCCAGATAATCATCTCAGTACCGATTCTGTATCTCACATGAACTCTGCTGTTCTTCTGTGTTTGAATTTCCAGAATTTCTCGCCTGTTTTCGGATGCAAAGAAGATCCTTCTGCACAGCCAGAATGATAAAAGCCTGGAAAGCTTCAAGGAGCTGGCTCGGGCCCTGGAAGTTCTGCAGAACAGTCGCTCAGGTAGGAGACGTAATGCTCTAAGGTCCGGGTCGGGCTTAGGTGGTTAGAGTAAGAGCAGCAGTAGTAGCGGGTCTCTGCGGAGGTTTTCAGGCTCACTGATCGAAAAGAATTCAACTCTTTTGTGTTTTTAATTTGTGCCTCAGTGTGGGGTGTGTTTCTTTCTCGACGGAGCATCAGAACCTTTATTCCCTCTGATCTAAAGAACCGCAGTGTTTGATGGTCCAATGCTGCTGGGGTGATGAGGGGTGGGGAGAAGTGCCCTCACAGGTTTATTTGCTGATCAGTCAGGTGATCTCACCTGGTCAGACGGCAGCACAGAACCAAATAGAGACAGAACCACAAGGTTTAGCAGAAGCAGAACCACGGAGGCCCAGTTGTCCTCGACAGTGATAAGTGTTTAATCTAACTTTAATCTGCAGCTGTAGACAGGTTCTGCCTCCAGCAGCAGGCAGAACCTCCCAGTAAACAGTTTATTGGGAGGTTCTGCCTGCTGCTGGACCTTGTGTCTACAGGACAAGTTCAGACAGAAGTCCAGCAGCAGATAGAACCCATCTGAGGCATCCTGCAGTGTGCTTAATGGGCCCGGTGGACTGTGATTGAAGCAGACTGCTCGCTCTGTTGGAGCTCATTTAAGCAATCACATCACTGGAAGCTACTGGTGTGGGACAGCTGGAGTGGTCCTCTGATCCGTTACTAACTGTCCTCAAACAGAGAGTTTTCTGTCCCTCTGAGGCCCCTGCACCTCAGTTTGTCCTCACCTCAGTTACAATCAGCTCCTCGTCTTCTGCATGAAAAGCAGAAACTCTGGAGTGGCCCTCTGACCCGTTACTAACAGGTCGACTTCCTCAGCAGAGACTCGGACCTCAGAGCAGAAAATGTCCCTTTCACATCAGAGTCTCTTCAGTCAGATCACTGACCTCACATCAGCTGCAAAGAAAGAAACCCGGGTGCGGTACCGGTTCCTATGCAGAGGTTGAAGTCTTTGGGGACAAAACAAATTTACAGAGAATAGAAGTTGAAGGCTGAAGCCCAAAGAAGAACATCACTTTCAGGTGTGAGGGTTTAGGAACCAGAACAGAATAACAACCTCCTGTTGTTCATCAGCTGTGAGGTAACCAACAACTAGAGATATCTTCTACCAGGTCCAGATTCATCTAAACCCAACTGTAGAAACTCCGAATGACCTGCCCCTGATCCGCTAGGTTTAGAACCCCCTCCGGCAGCCTGTACAACCTCTAGATCAGCAGAACCTGACGGATACCAAGCCTTTGATATCCTGTAGAAGTAGGAAGGATGGACCCGGTTCTTCACTTACTGTTTCAGGTGGCGCTCAAGTCTATGATGACAGTATGGTTCTGTGAGGTTGGATTTACATCTGCTGCTGAGAACCTGGTCTCTCATCTGATCTGTAACAATCTGGGTTCTGGTTCTGACTGATGGTGACTCAGATAGATGATTTCTGTCTGAGAGGTTCTGATCGGAGCCATCCAGACCTTCAGCTCTGTGCTGGATGAAACGTTGGCCACCTGTTGAGACCTGCAGCCGGAAGGGGTGGGCGTGTGCACGGGGGCTTCATTCACACGAAATGCAAATAACTGAGTGGAAATTTTCCAGACGTGTGAAGACCTGCAGCTCTGAAGCAGATTCTCAACTCTCAGCCCAAACTCCAGGCTATTTTCACGTGCCCAAATAAGGTCGGCACTTCCTGGTTCCGCTTGGTTTCTGAGTCTCAAAACTTCCTCATGAAACCATGACAACTGGCTGGGTTTCATCAGCTACAACCCTCACTTGTTTTTCTGAGGAACTCCTGATCAGCAGATAGTTTATTGATCCTGAGTAATGTCTGACAGGAGCTTCTACACCCCCGAGTATTGTCTTACAAGGCATGTCAGTGGAACATGAGAATCTTGGAAAGTTTGAACAAAAACATCAGATTTAATCACGTGGGCCAGTGTTAGAGTAGTAAACTGTCCCCGGCTCTTTGTGGACATTAGCATGTCCCTGCAGGAACAGTTAAAGCACAAAAGCTGAGGATTTACAGGAGGAGGACGACGTGTCGGGTTTCTCTGAGCTGCTCTGTTTGTCTGTTTTTTTTCCTCCCACAGGCTTCAAGTTGAAGCATTTCCTGCGAGACAATGAGACCCTGTCAAGCTTTCTGCAAAGGAACACCTCCCTGTCCCAACACGGCATCCAGCAGATCACAGAGGCCGACATCAACCTGGAGAAGGTGAGGAGAAACGCTGCACGTGCTCAGTGCGAAGCAGGAAAATGATCTCAGAATGAAACTGTGTGTAAAATAAACCCTGAGCTGCCTAAACACTGCTGCTCATCACCTCCTCTGGTTTCTGTCTCAGGTCCTCCTCAGAGGTTTCGGGGTCCACCTGAAGGACATGTGTCCCAGGAAAGGTGGGACAAACACCTTAGGGGACTTTGTGACAATCTCGGACCAGCAGGTGGCATCTCTGGTGCAGGAAGTTCTCTGTCAGGCTCAATCCATCTGGCTAGACCAGGCTGAGGAGCACTTCATGAGCAACCTGGACTTCTTCAAACCGATTCGGGTATAAACAGACCCACTCCTGTCAGTTCTAGAGAATGGTTTGGTTCTTTAAATGTTCAGTTCTGCAGGTGAGGTAAATATGACTTATTTATACCACTTTACTTTCGGAGCCAACAGCGGGTTTGATCAGCACCAATAGGAGTCAGAATCGAAACTTTAGATCCTCCCGGATCCATTGATCTATTTTATCTCACCAGAAAGTTTCCCAACAACGCAGTTCAGGGAAACCTTTGGCCTTAAGTACTTCAGGATCTTCCCACAGTGCTGCCACCTCATTCCTGTTCTTATTCTCTCAGGTCAGCCCGGTTTACACGGTCCAATCATCCAGAATCTATCCATCACCCTCAGCTTCTGACTGGTTCCTTGTTGATACCCTAGGAGTTACTCTGTGGTCCTTTCCTTCTTTAGGATAAGCTGTGAAAAACAGCCAAATTCTGGACTGGAAGTGGGTCAGCCATCAGGCTGTGGAGTAATCTGGTTTTTGATTCTAGAACCAGAACTCATCTCTAGCTATCCATTTCAGAAAACTATCAATTATCTGGAACTTGGTTGCATTTAGACATTCCAGCTGTTTGGGAGAAAATGTTCAGACTTCAGCTTCCAGGAGAGAAAACCACACAATGAGATGGTTCTGGATCAGGTAGTTCTGGAACAGAACAGGGTTGTATTCCAGAAAAGGGGATCTGTTAAAAAGTTGAGCCTATGTTCTTGTGATTTTATCTGTTCTGAAATCAGTTTTATAAACGGACCGACGTCGTTCTCCTGAGCTGGACTGCAGTAGCAGGTATGCTGAACCCTGGGCTCTGTCTGTCAGGTGCCTCTAACAGAGGGCTCTGTCAGTTTGAGCAGCAGCTGCAGGGTGTCTCCTCCTCCTCCTCCTCCTCCTCCTCACTCGACGCTCAGGTGACCCGAAGCAGGTGAGCTCAGAGTGTTTGGTGTGTGTGGGAGGAGACGTGCTGCAACCTGCCTGCCTCACCTCGCATCTTTGCAGGCTCAGCTTTTGTAGCCTGGAGACCCGTTTTAAATGTTCTGAAGGTTTAAAGGAGCAGGGTGTCACCAAGGCTTTGGACTCTTTTGTCTGCAGAAATCTATGAATGAACAAGTTTCCACAGCAGCAGAGAGATCTCCAGGAGCCTCAGAGAGGTTAGCTGAGGACCAGCGGCTAAACGTCACCAGGTTCTAATTGGTTTCAATAATCAGCAAACAGGGTCAGCTGGGGTTTGGAGGTTCTGAAGTGAACATTTTGAATAAAGTGTGTTAGATAAGAACATGTCCAGAAGATCAAACTGAATCCTGCTGCTGAATATTTTGGTTTCTTCAGCTCTCAGATGATTTGTTCATAGGATCCAGATATCAGAGAGAAACCAATGCACCATCTCTGCACATCAGGCCATGTTCAACTGGACCAGAACCTGCAATGGATTCAGTTCAGAACCTGACCATGAACAAAATAAAAAGCATTTTCATTAGGACAAGATCAGGGTTAGGGTCTAGAACAGGTAGGTCCAGGTGTTCTCCTGCTCTTTCTCACCATGAGTTTTAAACTGGAGCAACTGAAGTCTGAGGAGCCTGAAGAGCTTTAAAATGATAAAACGGCAGAAAGAAATGAGAAATCAGCTTCAATTCTAACCTGAGTTCTGAGCCCGGTTCTTTAGTTTCCTGCTGCTAAATTAAAGCTGCGTCTTCCATCATGGATCCAGTTCCTCACACAGGTTGGAGCTGAATACTAAAGTGTGTCTTTATGTCTTTCAGAGGGACGTCCGATCGGACCCTGAAGCCGTCCAGCAGGTCGCTAGAGCCACCAACAACCTCCTGGACAGCCTGGGTTCTCTGGCTGTGGAGGTAAGACTCCTGATCTGTCATTCCTTGTTCTCCCAACATGTCCAGAGGAACAGTGTCATGCAGCTGGACAGGCGTGTTCCTCAGTGGACCGTCAGGGCCAGTGGGTTTACTTGGCAGCTCTTGGAGTCCCTGCCAGTCTTTGTGTCCAGATGAAAGCAGCAGAGATGGACGAGCTCACAGCTGAACAAAGACTGGAATGTCTCAGCAGGTTCCTCGTCTCTTGATGGAACAAAACAACAAACACTCAGCGTCTGTCGCCTTCCTGCTGAGACGCTGCAGACTGCAGGGGACACACAGTGAGGGGGTCACAGAGTTCATCCAGTCCACTCTGAACTGCTGGTGTTGAAACCAATCCCAGTAGAACCAGTGTTGGTGGTACACTCCAAAAGTATTCTCAACCCCTGAACTTCTCCAGATGTCCCGTTCCAAACATCAGCATGCGAAGAAGAATGAAAATTGCTCATGGTTTTAATATTTTTTACAATATTGATCTGATAGGTGGGTTGAATACAGATGCACTCCACACCTGAGTCAGAACTCCTAGAACCACCTTTGGCTGCAGGTCTTTTAGGGTTTGTCTTCACCAGATCATCTACAGAATGAAGTTCTCGCCAATTCTTTGCTTAATATATCATTGTCTCTCCATGGCCAGATGATGATTGAACAGAGCTTTGGGAGATGTTCTAAGCTCGGGATATTGTTGCAGAACCTAACCCTGCTTTGAACTGAACCAGAACTTTCTTCCTGACCTCACTGCTGTAGTCCTTGGACTTCATGATGCTGGTTGTTCTCTAATGTTCTCTGAAGAACCTCTGGGGCCAGAAACAGAACATCTGCAGATGTCACACAGCTGGACTCTGGTTACTGGTTAGGATATTTCTGAAGGTTGGACTGGATTTTATTTGGGGGTATCAGAGTAAGTGGGTCTGAATACAGAATGTCACATTTTTAGGAATTCTTCTTTGTACAAATATTAAAACCATGTGTTAAAACATGTTTCCACTTCACTTCAAGTCCTACTTTCGGGTTGGACCAGGACACTATGTGGAAAGGTTCAGGGGGTGTGAATACTTTCTGGAGGGTCTGTGGAGAGGAAGCCAACCATTGTGGAACCACTGAATGAGACCCATCTGGACTGAAACTGCATTGTAAGAAGGCAGAATCAGCTGAAGGTCCTCAGAGGAACTCTGTGGTGCAGAAGAATCATCAGCCTGAGTTGAAACATCTGCATGTAGAGCTTAGGGCTCCTCTGTGGGAAGGATCTGGACTGGGTTCAGGCAACCATGAGGAGCCAGAGGAGGAACCGCAGCTTTTCAGTAAATGCAGATAAGAATGGAAGCAGGGAAGCTGATTGGTAGCTTCAGGGTTCAGAGAAACTCCAACCTGAACACCTTCAGATGGTTTGTGAGTGTTGGGAACAAGCTGGGAGAGGAAGGATGGGAAGAGCCCAGACGGCTGAAAGTTCATCTGAGTCTGAGTCCTAACTGATAGGAGCTGCTCTGTAGAGGAATATTATCAGTTCTTCTTGTCGATCCAGATTTTAAAACGTTTGGACAACAGACAGAACTTTCTTCTGAACATTCAGTCCAGAACATCTGCAACTTGCTTTAACTTTAGATGTGCTGTGTAACTGGTTTGATGAGACTGGGTTCTATCAGGAAACTGGGAATGATGGGATTCTCAGAGGGAAGCTGTGAGGCGGGCTGAACTGAGTCATCAGCTTAGCGGACTTCCTGGACCTCCTGGACTCGCTGTTTCTCTCCATCTCTCAGATGGTGTTCAGGAGCAGACGTTGCAGCTCATGTGACCTCTGATGGAACATTCAGGATCCTGTGAAAACAGCAGGTGATTGGACAAAGCAGCTGCCAATCAGATCAGTGAACTCATGAAGGAGCGCGCTGAACAGAACAGAATCGAACAGAACTGTCTGCAACATTGTTGCAGTCGTTATGCTTCAGGTGTCAGGTGGTCCTACTCGGCACGTCGATGATGTCCAGCTGAATGGCCTCTAACTACCTTGTTGCCCTCAGCTGATGGATGATTTTAGTAGTTGCACAGATGCATCAGAGCTGAAGTTCAGCCTGATAAATCTCCATCAGCCCGGTTCTGTCTGCAGCACCAGCTGATCTGGTTTTTATGGTTCTGATGCTAAAGCTCCATTGGAGCAGGAAAACTACCTAGAACTCTCCAGTTCTCTTTCCATATCACAACTAAGATCATCTCAGGGAACGTCACCAGTCAAATGGGTCCACTTCATAGTCTAGACCCGTGGAGGGAGATTACATGATCCTAAGGTCCAGAGAAATAATAATAAGATGTCCATCCAAGGAAGCCCAGCAGATTGTGTCTGATCTTTGAGTTTGCAGCCTTTCCTTACCCTGAACCTCAACCAAGCTTTTCCTCTGATCTGGAAGTCCAACATTCCAGATTCCTTTGGTAAATAACGGATCATCACCAAAAATGACCCGGTTCCCTCCGAGCCATTTTCTAAATCGATGCATAAAGATGATCCTGACATTCCATCTAGTGAAGCAGAAATGTTCCTGTCAGGTTCTCCTCTGCCAGCTGCAGATGTTTCTTCTGGATTCTTGTTATTGCTTGCAGTTCTACAGAGGTGCTCATTAGACATTAGCTGCAGTGTTCTGACGATGAGGAGCTGCGTCAGATGTTTGCTTGATAGTTTGAAGATATCAGTCAGCCTGGATTCCTTCCTGCTTGTATTCTAACTGCTGATGATCTGGAATCTCTGGATAGTGGGAATGATGTAATGTTTTATTCCTGTATGTGACCTAGATCTTCTGGAGATGACCTTTGTGATGAAGCGGTGCTGTCAAAATAATCTCAGCTCAATGAATAGATCTAACAACCTCTCTAACGTCACCTTTAGCGCCTCCCACAGGGGGAAGCAAAGCAAAGGAAGGAGAGTTCCTGCAGATGAATCCATGCAGTTGATGATTTGAAGATCTGGAGCCACAGTGAGACCCAGCGGTCTTGACCCGTCTGCTGGGTGAGAGCTGAAGTTCTTGCTCTGAATCCAGCCACATAAATCCAGAACTAACTGAAGCTCGTGACCGGATGCAGGATGGGAACGACGTCTTCCTTCTGACAGATGTGACTCAGAAACTGAGTTGCCTGAGAACGTGGTGAAAACCGTGGTCTGTTCCTTCAAAGCAGTGGCTTCTGAGATGGTTTCACTTCTGCTTCCTGATGGAGCTGACCTGGAGTAACCTCAGACTCATATGCTTCAGCCCAGAGAGTTTCTGTTTGTTCTTGCAGATGTTTGCTCCTACAGATGTTCCTGTTGTTCTCTCAGATCTTCTTTTGGTCCTCTGATCTTCCTAAGCTGTAATGATGCCAGTGAAGCGGCACCCTCTGATGTTGGGTGGTTTATGGAAAGCTTTGGCTCACCTTCTTTTTAAGGAATCCATTCTTCTTCCTTCCAGAGGGAGATATATCCTCCAGAACCACAACTGTCTTCATTTCTCTATTTATCGAGCACCAAGGTTCTGTAGATTAAAGAACATAGTTGAAGATTCAGAACTCACATGGTCAACCAGAACAGAAGAACTGGTTTTGGGGTTTCTTCATAGTTCTGGGATGTTCTTACCTAAACTTGGTGGTGACTCCAGAGCTTGGAGACCACAGTAGAGAAGGTCCTGTTTCTTTTTGATTTTTAGACAGGATCTAGAAACCTGGAGATGAAGCTGGCTGATAATCAGAGGGTTCTGATGGGAGGGATTAATATAAATGCTCCATCGGTCCACTCACAGAATTATGATTCTGTTCGGCTCTTTTTGTTCTTAATTCTGCAACTTTTCCCATCTTGTTTCTTCATTCTTAGTTCTAGATCTGTTGACCCATAACTCCAGAACTAGAGGGTGCTCACCTTGGATCCTCAGCCCAGTCTTACCAGTCTCTCTGGTTTCTCTGCAGCTGGCCGGGATGAAGAGCTGGGTGGACCTGAGGAACGAGATCGTCTTTCTGACGCAGAACGCCACATCTTCGCCCAGCGCGCTGTACAAGGCCGTCTCCAGGATCGTGTGCGGTCACCCTGAGGGCGGTGGCCTGCAGATCAAGTCGCTCAACTGGTACGAAGACAGCAACTACAAGGCTATGTTCGGGAACCACAACAGCAGCGAGGACGCCACCGCCGTGCTCTACGACAACTCCTCCAGTGAGTCCTGTCTGGTTTACTGGTTTCATGCAGCAGTTGCTTGTGACCTTCTGGTCCCATCTGATCCGACCCAGCTCTATTAAACCGAAACCTATAGAACCTTGTGCTGCGTTTAAAAACAGTTTGGTAACTGCAGTTTCAGACTAGAATGTGACGGGGCTGTCTCCCAGCCTGGTTCTGATGCTCAGACGTGTGTGTGTGTGTGTGTGTGTCTGTGTGTGTGTGTGTGCAGCTCCGTTCTGTAACAGCCTGGTGCAGAACATGGACTCCAACCCAATGTCCCGGATGATCTGGCAGGCCCTGAAACCTCTGCTGCTGGGAAAGATCCTGTACACCCCCCACACCCCTGCCACTCAGAGGATCATTCACGAGGTATGATGTCACTTCCTGTCAGACTGCAGCTGATTGGTTTGTTTTTAATAGTCTGCAGAGATACAGTTGGTCTTGCTCACAGAACATATTGTTCTGTTAAATTGACTTCATGCAAACATAACAGACAAACCCAGTTAGCAGCATGTGGACAGAACTGATTTTTAACAGAGCCGAAGCAGAACCGGAACCACAGCTCAATCAAAACAAAAGTATGTTCTGCTACAGTGGTGGTCTGGGTCAGGGTTAGACATAAGGTGAATCTGTGCTGCAGCCTGAGAAAAAGGATCTCTGTGTGATTCTGTGGTGCCTTCAGGTGAACCGGACTTTCCAGGAGCTCGGTGTGTTCAGGGACCTGGGTGGCATGTGGGAGGAGATGAAACCCAAAGTCTGGGACTTCATGGAAAACAGCCCGCAGATGGACGTGATCAGGGTAAACAGGCGCCGCCCACCACTCTAGACCGCTATCATTATCACAGACGTGCTACAGGAGGAGGCCGTAAGAGGCTCCGCCCAGCAGAGCAACTGTTCTGCTCCACCCCCTCTATCATCATTAGAATGGAGAAACATTAATTAATGTCCTTCCTAAACTCCCTCTCTCCCTTCCTTCATTCTCTCCATCCTTATTCCATCTCAGACTCTCCTGAAGAACAACATCACTGCCAGCTTCTTCCACACTCAGCTCGCCAACACTGATTGGACCGTGGCCGACATCTCCAACTTCCTTTCCAAGCAGCCAGTGGAGCAGCCCGGTAGCGCCCTCACCTGGAGGGAGGTGTTCAATGAGACAGACCAGGCCATCATGAGCATCTCGCGGTTCATGGAGGTCAGTGAGTTCCTGCTGATTCTGATCAGGTATCACGCCTGACCTGTTGTGTTTCACATCAGAAAGAACTGAGACACGGCGACTTTCGGAAGTGTTCTGTTCCTAATGGACTGCATTATAACCGCCAGCTGGATTTCTGGTGAGTAAGATCACCTGACCTTACCTGTCAATGTCTCTGTCAGTGTGTGAACCTGGACAAACTGGAGCTGGTCTCCAGTGAAGAGCAACTCGTCAACCGCTCCATGCTGTTGTTAGAGGACAGAAAGTTCTGGGCGGGGATTGTTTTTTCTGATATCGCTCCCAACACCACGGATCTTCCTCCAAAGGTGGACTACAAGCTCCGCATGGACATTGACAACGTAGAGCGGACCAACAAGATCAAAGACGCGTAAGTCGCGGTTTCTGATGGTTTGTTCTGTGGCTCCAGTTTACTCTTGAAACTGGTTCGGGTTCCCGGTCCTGCTGTTGTGATTATGAATCTGAGAATATTATTTAATATTTAATATTAATATTTTAATATTTTATCAAATAATATTTGGGTCTGTTAAGGGTTGTCCTGTGAATACCAGCCCAGTAAGGCGATGGTATTAGGACAGAATAGAAAGGTGTGAGATGAGCTCTGACATTATTGAACAGCATAAACTCTGCACATATATGGAATAAATTCACACAATTTCTTAAAATACAAGAATTTATTAACAAAAATAAGTCAACTCAAAGTCAAACATATTTCAATCAACAAACTCTAAAACAATCCAACTAAACTACCAATCAGAATTAAAGAATAATGAAGACTAATGGGCTATGTACAATATAAACAAGTTGATTAAAGATGATTGATAATTATGACCAAAAAGAGTGATGCAACATTACCATGCAATGTTTATGTTTGAGAACCAAGGATTATCTTGAAGAATCTGGAAATGAAGTTAAGTTAGTCTTGGAACCAACTTAGACAATAATCAGCAAACGTTTAGACAACCATTCACAATGTAAGATCAGATAAAATATTATTTTAATAAAATAATGTTTTAAATAATGATCTGCTGAATAAAACCAACCTTCTGGATGAATAATTCTCAACGGTGTCCAATTAACTGCCTTTATTTATTGAAATAATATTTGAAGAAATATTAAGGGAGTATTTTGGAAAAGAGCCAAATCTTTCTGGAGAAATAGGGCTTAATGGTGTTTACTTAGTTATCAACTTTAGTAAATGATGTTCAGGGACTATTATTCACTAGCTTGAAAATTAACAACCTTTCTTTTGAATAGTCTTTAGTAGCACATGTTCTCTACCGGTTAGCCGTTAAGCTAACAAAGAAGCTAATAGCTTAGCACCAGAATCAACACATACCTTTAAAATACCAGGGTTAATAAAAGGGTTAAAATGCATAAGCGCGGACGGTGCGTTATGAGCAATGTTCTGTTTAAAATCACCCTTTAAATAAAGTTTGACTTAACTTTAAAAACATGCAAAGAACACAAACCAGCACATATACTGCAGATCGCCTGCTAGCACTAAGATAGCTGAGATTCACACAAATAAAACCAAACTTTATAGAATTAAAACGTTCAGATCATTTCATCCTAACTGTTAATCTTTTTATTATTTGTCTGCCCAAACCTAACCTCTGACCATGGTGAGGAAACGTCCAAAGTCAACAAGCGGTTAGCTTGGTAGCTTCGCGGGGGGTTGAAGGTGCGTTCGCTCTGAACAAAAGGGTTAGCTCCGGAGCTCTAGCTGGGCGGCCAGTACTGTCCGCTGCGGTCTCTGCTGTCTTCCTTCCAGACTGGGAGACCACGTCTTTTCAGGGGCTTCTCTCGAACACCGTTTGCTTCTGCAGGGCTTGGAGAGAAAGTCAAGCAATGCTTATACCTTCATTTCCTCTTTATGGATGAAATCACCAGATACACAAACAGTGCTTCACTCATACTTAACTTGTGCAGATGATCGATGATCTTATGACACTCTTGGATCCAGTTTGAAGAGTTTATGTCTCTTTGCCAGCAAAGAGACATCAGCGCGCTTTTCTCCTCCTATCCCGATGATCACCGGTGTGGAAGAAGTCGACTTGTTGGACAGGGGTTGCTCTTATTCAGACAGTGGCATCATGGGAAGTCTGCTGTTGTTCCTCAGTTGCTGGAAGTCAGTTAAATGCAATTTATTTTGAAAGTTCCAGAAAAGTTTGTACTGGAGTTTAATGTTGAAATTCATGGCTGTGGGTCCCAACACTGCTTAAACCTGGTCCTGACTGCTGGACAGTCTGTAAAAACGAAAACTGTAAAAAAATGTTCTGCTCAGCCCTCATTTAGAAGCCGTTCTTCCTTATAATGGTTCTATTCTTCCAGACTTTGATGTTCCAGATGTTATCTGTCTTCTTCGTCAGGTATTGGGACCCAGGTCCTCGGGCTGACCCGTTTGAGGACATGCGGTACATCTGGGGCGGGTTCTTGTACCTGCAGGACATCATCGAGCAGTCCATCATCAGAGCGGTGACTGGCACCAAGGACAAAACCGGAGTCTACATCCAGCAGATGCCGTATCCGTGCTACGTGGACGACATGTGAGTCAACTTGTAACGAGTCAGAGTACCGACTCGTCTTCTCACGCTCTGTCTCAAACGTCTTCTTGCCGTCTCTGGTGCAGCTTCCTGCGGGTGATGAGCCGCTCCATGCCGCTCTTCATGACCCTGGCCTGGATGTATTCGGTGTCTATTATCCTGAAGAGCGTGGTGTATGAGAAGGAGGCCCGGCTGAAGGAGACCATGAGGATTATGGGCCTGGATAACGGCATCCTGTGGCTGAGCTGGTTTATTAGCAGCCTGGTTCCGCTACTGATCAGTGCCGGGCTGCTGGTGCTGGTCCTGAAGGTAACACACAGAAACACTGAACCGGCCCTGAAACTCCTCTCAGTATTTTGTTTTCAGTAGTTTTCAGACTAAGGTTGGAAATGTGCATCTGAATGAAGCAGAAGACTTCAGGACCACCTTTAGTCTCACGAGACTAAAGCATAATGCACAGCACCATGGCTAAACAGATTCTTGCACCATTTAATCTTGATCATTGTGTTTTGAACTTTGCAGAAGGGGAACCTGCTGCCTTACAGTGACCCTGGGATTGTCTTCTTGTTCCTGGGATCTTACGCCGTGGTCACCATCATGCAGTGTTTCCTCATCAGCACAATGTTTGCTCGCGCTAACCTGGCGGCTGCCTGCGGAGGCATCATCTACTTCACCCTGTACCTGCCCTACGTGCTCTGCGTCGCCTGGCAGGACTACATCACATATGGAGTCAAAGTGTTCGCTGTGAGTCGGCCCACTTTTCCTTTGGTTTGCTGTTTTAGCTCTGAGTGTTGATTGGTCAGCATGGGTCACATGTCATCTTGTCCTTTAGAGCCTGCTGTCCCCTGTGGCGTTCGGGTTTGGTTGTGAGTATTTTGCACTGTTTGAGGAGCAGGGAGTTGGGATCCAGTGGAAGAACCTGGTGTCGAGCCCTCTTCAGGAAGACAAGTTCAGCCTCCGCACCACCATCATCATGATGTACTTCGACTCCTTCCTGTATGGAGTCTTCACCTGGTACATCGAGGCGGTCTTTCCAGGTAACATCCTTTCTTAATCTGTCTTTTTTCTGAAAGGTTCTAGCTTCTCAAAGCTGGTCAGCCAAAGGCTGAACTTTGTGCTGGCTGTCTTCAGGTCAGTATGGCATCCCTCGGCCCTGGTACTTCCCCTTTACTAAGTCATACTGGTTTGGGGCGGAGGGAAAGTCCAACAAAGTTCCCCTGAGTCGGAAAGGAAACGCTACAGGTGAGAATGTTTAAAGACTATCTGTAACACCTGACAGCATCAAGGAAAAAACTATATTAGAACTATATGAAACTTTAATTATGAAAGACACTTCCTGAACTCTGGAGTAAGGTGTGTGTGCGCATGTTTACAGCTGTGTGTGTAGAGGAGGAGCCAGCTCACCTGGAGCCAGGAGTCTACATCGAGAACCTGGTGAAGGTTTACCATCACGGTAAGAAACTAGCAGTGGATGGACTGACTCTTGGATTCTATGAGGGACAAATCACTTCATTCCTGGGACACAATGGAGCTGGAAAGACCACCACAATGTAAGTCTTGGACCTGAGCTGTTATAACCCTAATCCCAATGAAGTTGAGACGTTGAGTTAAAAAATAGCTAAATTCATGTTTGCAACATGTTCCAACAAAGCTGGGACAGGGCAACAACAGACTGGGAACGTTGGGTCATTCCACAGGTTACCTGGAAACAGGTGAGAGTCATGATTGGGTCTAAAGGAGCCTCCCTGAAAGGTTCAGTCGTTCACCAGCAAGGATGGGGCCAGGTTCACCACTTTGAGAATAACTTTGTGAGCAAATAGTCCAGCAGTTTAAGAACATCGTACCTCAACGTATAATTGAAGGAATTTAGGGATCTCATCATCTACAGACCATAACATCATCAAAACATTCAGAGAATCTGGAGAAATCCCTGCAGCAAGGAGGAAAACCTACACTGAATGGCTGTGACCTCTGACCCCTCAGGAGGCACTGCAGTAAAAACCAACATCATTCTGTAGCGGATTTTACCACGTGGGTTCAGGAACACTTCAGAACCTTTGTCAGTTAACACAGTTCATCTCTACAGGTTAAACTCTACCAAGCAGAGACAAAGACACACATCAACAACAGCCAGAACGGCGCCGGCTTCTCTGGACCGAGCTCAACAGCGTGGCTTCGTAGTAAAAGAGTTCTGGTTCTAGACTGGCCCGCCTGCAGTCCAGACCTGCCTCCTATTTAAAATGTGTGGAGCACTATGAAGATCAGAGTATGACAACAGAGACCCTGGACTGTTGAGCAACTGAAGTTGTTCCTCAAGCATCAATGGGACATAGTTTCATCTACAAAGCTGCAGCAATTAGTTCCTCAGTTCTCAAACGCTGACTGAGTGTTAGAAGAAAAGGTGACGAAACCCAGTGGTGAACATGACCCGGTCCAGCTTTGATAGATACATATCCTTATTCTTCCTGTAGGTCCATCCTGACCGGCCTGTTCCCGCCCACCTCTGGGACCGCCTACATCCTGGGTAAAGACATCCGGACAGATCTGAGCGCCATCAGACAAAGCCTTGGCGTCTGTCCTCAGCATAATGTCCTCTTCAGCATGTAAGTTGTCTTAGTTCAAGCAACTTGTTGAAGAAACCTGTTTCTTTAGTTTGTCATGTGACTCAGTCTGTGTGGCCACGCCACCTGCAGGCTGACAGTGGAGGAGCACATCTGGTTCTACGCCCGGCTCAAAGGCCTGTCAGAGGAGCAGGTGTCGGGTGAGATCGAGCACATCCTCCAGGACACAGGGCTGCCTCACAAACGTGGGTCCAGGACCAGCACCCTGTCTGGAGGCATGCAGAGAAAGCTGTCGGTCGCCTTGGCCTTTGTCGGGGGGGCGAAGGTAGTGATCCTGGATGAGCCCACAGCCGGAGTCGACCCGTACGCCCGCAGGGGAATCTGGGACCTGTTGCTGAAGTACCGACAGGGTAAGGCTCTCTGGTTGGTCAGGTTTATCCCGCTTCTCTTTGGTTTTTCCCTCCAGCCTGATTACATTTCTCTTCTCCCATCAGGACGGACCATCATCCTATCCACCCACCACATGGACGAGGCAGACATTCTGGGTGACCGAATTGCCATCATTTCCCATGGAAAGCTGTGCTGCGTGGGCTCATCTCTGTACCTGAAGAACCAGCTGGGAACAGGGTACTACCTCACACTGGTGAAGAAGGACCCGGAACCCTCTCTGAGGTCCTGCAAGAACTCATCCAGCACGGTGTCCTTCACCAAGAAGGTTTGAGACACTTGGCCCACAGTAGCTGTGTGACTCTCTGTGGGGGTTCTCCTCCTCCTGCTGTGTTTTTAACCCGCTGATTTGTTTTAGGATGAGGAGAGCGCCTCAGTGAGCAGCAGCGACGCCGGACTCGGCAGCGAACATGAAAGTGAGGCAGCCACCATTGGTGAGCTCCCTGCTTCTGTGCAGCGTTTGATCCGTTCACCCTCAGGTGGAGATTATCCATTTCCCGTGTCTCCATCCTCAGAGAATGGCCCGGCTGCCTCCATCGGCTCACCCCCTTTCGTCCCACCGGACTCCTCCTTTGTTTCTAGCCTGATCCTGCGACATGTCCCGGCCGCCCGCCTTGTGGAGGACCTGGGACATGAGATTACTTACGTGCTGCCGTACAGTGCCGCCAAGAATGGAGCCTTTGTGAAGCTCTTCAAAGACCTGGACCTGAAGCTCCATGAGCTTGGCATCTCCAGCTATGGAGTGTCCGACACCACACTGGAGGAGGTGCAACTCAATCCAAACCCAGCATCTCAAACAAGCTCTCTAGTTTTTCTTGTAGTTAGAAGTTTGTTTGCTTGTAATGTTTTTGGTTTTTCAGGTGATATTGGGTTTAAGGATGAAAAAGTCCTCTAAACACAGAATCATCCCTGTTTATCAGACAGGCAGATGTTTCACCACACTGTCTAAGGATTTTAATGTTTCTGGTTGGTAGATTTTTCTGAAAGTGGCTGAAGATAATGGTGTGGACACTGAAGTACCCTCAGGTGAGTATGAAGTAGGCCATGAGTGCTGCTTCCTTCACAATAAGAGTCTGAAACCTGTTTCAGGCAGTTGATCTGTTACAGATGGGACAGTTCCTGTTTGGAGGCGCAGGAGGACTCACGCCTTCGGAGGAGGAGACAATCAGAGCTGCCTGAGGCCGAACACCGAGGACGACAGTAACTGCAACGACTCTGATGGAGATGCTGGTAAAAACCAAGAAAGAACTGTCCATAACAAACAACATGGTGTGTGCTTATGGTCACGTTACCTGTGTTTCCCGTTAGACTGTAGGGAGACGGACTGGCTGAACGGCACCGAAGGGAAAGGCTCATTCCAGGTGAAAGGCTGGAGCCTGAAGAGGCAGCAGTTTGTGGCGCTCATGTGGAAGCGTTTCCTGTACGCGCGGCGCTCCAGGAAGGGCTTCTTCGCTCAGGTACCCTCACACCTATGACTCACCTTCCTGTAGCTCTGCCAGTGTGGACCTAACATCTGAGCCGTGTGTGTGTCCAGATTGTTCTTCCAGCTGTGTTCGTCTGCATCGCTCTGGTCTTCAGCCTCATTGTGCCTCCCTTTGGGAAGTATCCCAGTCTGGAGTTGCAACCATGGATGTACGAGGATCAGGTCACCTTTATCAGGTACACTGCAGTCCCCCCAGTCGAGCAGTGTTAAGGTCTGGTGTGCCCACTCGAGTCTGACTCTCTGTCCCAACAGTGAAGATGCTCCAGGAGACGCCAACATGCAGAAGTTACTGGACTCTTTGTTGGATCCTCCAGGCTTTGGTACTCGTTGTATGGACAGATATTCAATCCCGTAAGAACTCCATCCATCAAGAAGGAATGCTTAGCGTCTTCCCAACACCACATTTTCATTTTTCTCTGTTTGACACACCCATTAGGGAGTCACCCTGCACAATGGGAGACGATGACTGGAACACCCCAGAGATTCCTGAGAGTGTCCAGCAGCTGTTAAGCTCCAGAAACTGGACCATGGAGGATCCGTCTCCGGCCTGCTCCTGCACATGTGATGGCAGGAAGCGCATGCTGCCGGACTGCCCTGCAGGTGCCGGTGGACTGCCCCCCCTGGAGGTCAGGCCTACTGAGAACTAAGTCCACTCTTGGTTGGTGGGGTATATGGATATCATGCTGTGTTTTGTCCTGATCCGATTAGATGCTGCTGATGTGTCTGAATCCATCTGATTCTGATGCATTTTAAACTGCAAACATGGAGTTCATTAAAGGTGTTAGAGTTATCGATTCACCTAGCTGCAGCTGCAGAAACACAAGTGTAGAACCCCAGCTGATGATTCATTCAGAACACAGCTGATTCAGAGCAATAGGTCAGTTCCCTTTCCTGATCAAGAAATGGTTCTGAACCAGAACTGAACCGACTTGTGACAGAGGGAGATGATGAGTGAACCCAGTGCTAAAGCTCTTTCCTTCAGCTGCTGCTGCCATCTAGTGGAACACCAACCAAGCTACAGTTGGGAGTGATGAAATGTTTTAACATTATTTTATTAGTCAGCAGAACCAACAGTTCTGTTTCTTCACATGTTGGACTTCATGAAATGACGACAGCGTCTGTTTGTGTTCAGATGAAAGTAAGTGCCTCAGACACCCTGCAGAACCTGACAGGAAAGAACATTTCCGACTACCTGGTGAAGACGTACGCCCAGATCATTGGGAAGAGGTGAGGCACTCAGCATTCACCTGGATAAACACACCTGAGCAGGTACAGAGTTCTGGACTAACGTTTTCTGTCTCCTCTCACAGCCTGAAGAACAAAGTCTGGGTGAACGAGTTCAGGTCCATTTCTGCTTCTGTTTCAGCCATTTTTTTTATCAGTCACATGCTTGCAGATGCTGAAGTCTTCTGCTCTCTGCAGGTACGGAGGCTTCTCATTGGGTGCCAGGAGCACACAGGTTCTTCCACCAGCCAATGAGATCAATGATGCCATTAAGAGGGTCCGAAAGATCTTTGAATTACAGAAGGTCAGTGAGAGGAAAACCAGAGCTCATAGGAATCAAACCAGATTTTACTTCTAGAACCAGTGAAATACTGGACCTCAGAACCAGTCCTGCTGATCCTTCAGGGCTAAAAATAGAATTTCTAAAATATTTGTTGTCCGCAGGGATCTGCTGCTGACCGATTCCTCGACAATCTGTCCGGCTTTATCAATGGTCTCGACACAAAGAACAATGTGAAGGTAGGACCACAACCAGGTTCTATTCTGGGTTTCATCTGACATCTTCAACCTAAAATAAAAAAGGGATACATGTAACATTTTGATTGAGTTTAGACAGAGAAGCTTGTCAGAAACTTTACACGTTCTTCCTGACCATATTTGGAACGCGCTGCTAGCTCAGTGAGGGGGGCGGGTTAATTTGCTTGTTTGCAGGACACCATTTAGGCATTTTTCATGGAAAATAGAGTTTTGTAGGAAACATTAAAGAATATTGTGAATCTACAGGAGCCAGTCAGCATCTGTCACCTCTTCTTATGCTGCAACCTTCTTTCAGCATCGAGTCCAGTTTGAGCTCAGAGATGCTCCACAACTCAATGTTAATCAGAAAAGCATGCTGTGAGCATATCTGCTGATGTGAACAGTCTCTCATGTTACCCTGGAAACAAACATTAAGCAGGAAAAACCTCACCACACTCCTTCCATGAGTGGTCCGGCATTTTCCCTTTCCTGTCAGATTGTCCTTCTTTTGTTCTGAACCACAGTACTACGATTACATAAGATTCCTTCACTAAGAATGGGAAGAGCTTTCAGTTTGTAGATGTTCAAAGCTGGCAGAGACAAACCCCAACTAGATTTTGGTGCGTTCAGCAAACAGATTCCCAGGTAAGAAGAAAAGACAATATTAATGAATTATGCCATCAGGATATAAGGCTGCTTAATGTCAGAAATACACAAAGGATTTGAAGTGGGTGCAGAGTGGCAACATAAGAGCTTCAAAACAGCCCAGAGAACAAACTGGATCATGTTCAAAGGTAGAGTTGGAGTCATGTTTGTGTCTGAGGTACAAGAGTGTTTTTCTTTCATGTTAGAGACAGTTTTGCTATAGGTCCTGGCTGATTAAGATATAAGCTTTAACCCTGACAGTTCACACCCGGTTTTTAAAAACATCTCTGCTCAGTCACCACTTCAGCACGTAGTCACAGCACTCGGAAGGGTTGTCTACACCATCTACGGGTCATCTGATGTTTCTGTAACAATCCAGATGCACAAACTCAGCTGGGCTGTAGTATTATTCAGAAATTAAACACAGCCGAGATTCACCGGAGTCAGATTTCTGTGAAGGTACAAACATCCTGGTAAAGCTGTTTAAAATCATGTCTTTAGCTGGTTGGTGACCTTTAATTACCCAGCAGCACACTCCTTATTAAAATGCACAATCTACAGACAGTGCATTTAAAATCAGAGATGTCCAAATAAAAACTTTACTGCTGAGAGACCCCCATCAGGCCAGTGTAAGGTTATATTTCACCCCTACTGACCGCCAGAGGGCAGTGCTGAAAGCACTGAAAGTTCCCTTCGCGCATGTGCAGTTCGAGTAATTATACCAACAGTCACACCTGTGACACACCGGATGACCACAGAGGTTATATATGTCTACCTCTTCCGAGGCTCTGTTCTTTATTTGCTGTTCGCTTGAGCTTTGCTTCCTCGTTGCCAGGACACCCTGTCACTTGCTGGCTGGAGTGGAAGTATTTTCGCCCTCCTAGGGCTGCAATGGGTTGATCTCTGCAGGTAAGTTTGCTGTTTGTTGGTGACTGTAGAGTTTGCGCCCCCTCTCTCAGCTCACAGCTTCTTGTTACTGTGTCTGTGGTGTTATTGCAGCTTGGCTGCTGTTAATTTGGCTCTATACCTGGTGATGGCAGCAGTGTTCGCCCCCCTCTCCCAATGTAACCGACATGCGGTGTCGGCTTTTTTTTGTTGTGCTGGGCCTCTTTTCGTTTGCCTGCTCTGCTATAGTGATGACGGCAGCGTTAGCGCCCCCTCTCCCGGTTTTAGCTTATGTGTTTCCCCATCTGAATTGGGGTGAGCCTTGTTTTCAATCTTGGACATTGATGGCTCCCACTGCTTCATGGATTTTGGGGATGCGCTTCAGGCAGACGAAGGCCATGACATGTTCCATACCTGCCTTGGGCATGATCACCTGGTGGAGGCGCTGTCTGAGAATCCCTGCATGAACTGTAGTTTCATGCCCCATGCGTTGAGGGTGGCTCGGTTGCCCCAGTTCTGCCTTCAGGATGATGCTGATCTCCCGCCCTATGGGCAGGTGGCCCCCCTCAGTCTCTGTGTCCCCTTCTAGGAGGAAGCGGGGCAAGTCTGACCAGGGCCTGGCCACAAGGGTTGAGCAGTTATCAACGGACTTAGCAGAGATGAAATCCTTGTTCCAGGCGCATCATTCTGATGCCTTACTTATAATTGCTGGGCGCTTTTCCCCACACATGCCTGATTTGTCTGTGGAAGAGGATGTTTTGTCTCTGGCTCCATAGCTTCTGAGACTGGCTTATTTTCTTCGCAGAGTGCAGTTGGTGAGCCCATTGATGGCTCTATGCGGGAGGTCATGTGTATGGCCTTGAGGCAGCTGGAGCTGGAACTCCTGCTAGGAGAGGAGTCTGCCTCCGGAAGTGCCTTTCTCAGGCACGGATGGGCTCCTGCTACCTTTTCTGTCCCACCGTCAGAGGAGTACTTGAGGGTGTTGCACGCCTGTTGGCAGGACCCAAGGGCATTGTCACGTCTGTCCACAGACGGCCGAGTGTTGGCTGCCATGCACGAGTCAGTTAAGGCAGGCCTGGACAGTATGGCAGCGGTAGACCCCGCTGTTGCTTCACTCATTATGTCACCCTGCGTCCTGATGTCCAAAGCCCACGTACTTCATGTCGGATTACGGATGACCTCCTGGGTAAAGCATACAATGCAGGAGCGCGTGCTGGCCACCTCGCAATTCCATGGCACATTTCATGTTTACCCTCTCTACATCCCTTCAGGATGCTGGTGGTGCAACTGCGGCAGTTGGGTTTAGCAACGCAACATTGCAGGCCTTTGCGCTGATGACCAAAGAGCTCGGCTGTGTCATGTTTTTTCTCGTCCAAGCTCATTGACAGGTCTGGCTGAAGCAGTCTCCTCTGACCGAAGCATGCCATCGGACACTCAGGGATGTCCCAGATGTTACGGGGTACAGCAGCCGTGGAGGCGCTGGAGCGAACTGTTCAGGTGCGCCAGACTAGCCAGCAGCTTTCTGGCCTCCGCAGGAGTATGCCCCCTCCTTCCCAGTGCTCAGCCACCACCTTGGCATGGTGATAGATCTGTGAGTTTCTATCCCCGAGAGGTGCAGCAGAGACCCGGCAGGGACTTTCGTTAGCCAGCCCAATTAGACAGACCCGATCTCTGGCGTCAGCGGGAGCGCTCCAAACACATTAAATGTGCTGGAGCTAAATGCTGTACTCATGGCCCTCAGGCGCTTTCTGCCCCACCTAGAGGGACAGCACATGCTAGTTCAAACAGACAGCACCTCTGTTGTTCACCACATCAACCATCAGGGAGGCACCAGATTGGCGCCTAAAGGTGTCCAGGAATCTTCTGGAGTGGGCCTCTCCTCATCTGTCCACCCTATGGGCGATGTATTTAACGGGGACCGCAATCAGGTTGCAGACTCTCTCTCTCGCCAGGCCCCTGCTCCGGGAGAGTGGTCCTTTCACTGCGATGTAATGCGCATGATCTGGGTCCGCTTTGGTCAGATGAAGGTGGATCTGTTCGCCACGGGGGAGTCAACTCATTGCCTCCCTGTGGTATTCCCTAATAGGGGCGTCAGGTGCACTGGGCCAGGACGTGCTAGCTCACAGGTTGTTGCCGGTGACTCCATTATGGCCAGAGTGGCCGTGGTTCCCGCTGCTTTGGCGTCTGTGTCACGGCACGCCTTGGTGTCTTCCAACCAGGAGGGATCTATTGTCTCAGTTCGGGGGGACGGATATGGCACCCCGACCCTCAATGTCTCCAGCTGTGGGCATGGCCACTGGGAGGCTGACTGGGTGTTCGGACCCTGTCAAGCGCACCATATTGAGTGCTAGGGCACTCTCCACTCGTCAGCAGTATGACAACAGATGGCGTCCTTTTTCTCGGTAGTGTTCTGCCCGCAATGAAAATCTGATTTCTTGTCCAGTACCCACTATTCTGGAGTTTCTCCAGTCTCTGCTTGATAAGGGCCGCTCTCCTTTGACCCTTAAGGTATATGTCGCATCAATTTCATGTCATCATGCATCTGTTGACGACCTAACGGTGGGGAGCCATGATATGGTCTTTCTTTTTCGGTGTGCGTAGGTGCCAGATTGGGATCTGCCCTCGGTTCTCGAAACTTTGTGTTGTTCCCCTTTCGAGCCTTTGGTGCAAGCAGATTTCAAGAGGCTCTCTTATACGACTGCCTTTTTGTTGGCCATTGTTTCAGCTAAGAGGGTTGGTGAGCTGCATGCTCTGTCAGTCCCTCAATTCTCCGTTGGGGTCTGGAGGACTCTAGTGTCTTGTGGCCCAACACTGCGTTTGTGCCTAAGGTGTTGTCTAGTTCGCTCTGTAACCAGCCATTGAGGTTGGCTCGGTTTCGGCCTCAGTCAGGTGCAACGGCAGATGTGTCTGAGTTATTGTGCCCAGTACGGGCACTGGAGGCATACATTGGAGCCACTGAAGCTGTTAGACCCTCAGACCAGCTTGTCCTGTGCTATGGCGGTCCGAGGCTGGGTTGTCCTCTTTCTAGACAACGTCTCTCCCACCGGATTCTGAATGTCATCTGCCATGCCTACAGTGCAGGACGCCATCCGCTGCCGGTCCGTGTGAAGGCCCACTCGACCAGGAGCGTTTTTGCTTCCTGGGCTGCTATGAGGGGGGGTTCCGCTGGAGGCCATATGTGCTGCTGCATCATAGGCCTCCCCAAGCACATTTGCCAGGTTCTAAAATGTTAATGTGGCCGCCACTCATCCCCTGCGCCAGGTTCTTTTGCGAGGCTCTGCTGGGCCCTCTCAGTGAGGAATGTGCTGAGGATTCCTCGTGATCTATTCTATAAATCCCGGATGACCACCAGAGGTTCTCTGTCACTCCGAATCCTTGCTTCTGCGAGAAGATTCTTTAGGAACAAAGCCTTGGATGGCATAGACATACAGGGGTTGGACAATGAAACTGAAACATCTGGTTTTAGACCACAATAATTTATTAGTATGGTGTAGGGCCTCCTTTTGCGGCCAATACAGCATCAATTCATCTTGGGAATGACATATACAAGTCCTGCACAGTGGTCAGAGGGATTTTAAGCCATTTTTCTTGCAGGATAGTGGCCAGGTCACTACGTGATACTGGTGGAGGAAAACGTTTCCTGACTCGCTCCTCCAAAACACCCCAAAGTGGCTCAATAATATTTAGATCTGGTGACTGTGCAGGCCATGGGAGATGTTCAACTTCACTTTCATGTTCATCAAACCAATCTTTCACCAGTCTTGCTGTGTGTATTGGTGCATTGTCATCCTGAAAAACGGCACCACCTTCAGGATACAATGTTTGAACCATTGGATGCACATGGTCCTCAAGAATGGTTCGGTAGTCCTTGGCAGTGACGCGTCCATCTAGCACAAGTATTGGGCCAAGGGAATGCCATGATATGGCAGCCCAAACCATCACTGATCCACCCCCATGCTTCACTCTGGGCATGCAACAGTCTGGGTGGTACGATTCTTTGGGGCTTCTCCACACCGTAACTCTCCCGGATGTGGGGAAAACAGTAAAGGTGGACTCATCAGAGAACAATACATGTTTCACATTGTCCACAGCCCAAGATTTGCGCTCCTTGCACCATTGAAACCGACGTTTGGCATTGGCATGAGTGACCAAAGGTTTGGCTATAGCAGTCCGGCCGTGTATATTGACCCTGTGGAGCTCCTGACGGACAGTTCTGGTGGAAACAGGAGAGTTGAGGTGCACATTTAATTCTGCCATGATTTGGGCAGCCGTGGTTTTATGTTTTTTAGATACAATCCGGGTTAGCACCCGAACATCCCTTTAAGACAGCTTCCTCTTGCGTCCACAGTTAATCCTGTTGGATTTGGTTCGTCCTTCTTGGTGGTATGCTGACATTACCATGGATACCGTGGCTCTTGATACATCACAAAGACTTGCTGTCTTGGTCACAGATGCGCCAGCAAGACGTGCACCAACAATTTGTTCTCTTTTGAACTCTGGTATGTCACCCATAATGTTGTGTGCATTTCAATATTTTGAGCAAAACTGTGCTCTTACCCTGGTAATTGAACCTTCACACTCTGCTCTTACTGGTGCAATGTGCAATCAATGAAGACTGGCTACCAGGCTGGTCCAATTTAACCATAAAACCTCCCACACTAAAATGACAGGTGTTTCACTTTCATTGTCCAACCTATGTATATAGCCTCTGTGGTCATCCGGTGTGTCACAGGTGTGACTCTGTTGGTATAATTACTCGAACTGCGCATGTGCAAAGGGAACATTCAGTGCTTTCAGCACCGCCCTCTGGCGGTCATCTAAGATTCATAGAACCGTAGTTACATACGTAACTTTCGATTTATAGTAATTGATTATAAATATTTATCAAATTTATAATTTAAAAACATAATTCAGACGTTCTAACCAAAAATCATTTCTTACGAACAGATATCAGAGATACACTCTGGCATTGTGATTATTGGGTTCACAGCACTTATTAATGACAATTAATAATTGAAAATTACTAACCAAAAACAGGCTAAATGTCAACCACTTTATCCAAAAGGGTGAATCAAGCACTAACCTTAGTTGACAGAAAATCAGTCTTACACAAAATAAACACAAGCGCTGTCTCTTTATCTGTGTGAACAGTTATTAAACCAAGTTCTTTCTTAGAATCGACTATTCGGGTCCAACAGCTCAGCTAATTAAGCATGCACTATGCTAAAAAGAAATAAATGAATGATTATAAAACCTCTGTAGGGTTTTTAACTTCACCTGGTTAGCGGAGCCACCATCAGGTCTTCGATTGTTAAATCTTCTGATCTTATATCAGCGAGATCCTAAGTTTTGGTGAGCTTTCCTCATAGTTGACCAGTGTAGAGAAGGGAAATAAACCCGCCTGGGAGCTTCTGCTTCATTTGTGAGATGACTGGTGGTGGTCCACATTGGAATAGCAACTAGCATTAGTTTGGGCTAACTATTTATTACCTCTGCCGGTGACGTCAGAGCTGCAGTGAATCCTGGGAGGTGTAGTAACAGTTCAATTACTTGACAAAGTGGACGATGGCCCCAACTCCAGTATGAGGGGCCTTCAGTGTGGTTCAGGCGTCCAAAGCCACCTCTGAAGGTAGTCTGAGGGAAACTGTCTTCAGTCTGTCCTGAGAACATCCACACAGATGAGGTAAAGGGTGATCAGAACACCCAGTTCTGTACGTGTGCTTGAAGACATCATTGGACCAGTTTTTAGTCTCAGTACCTCCGCATGTCATTTCTAATTCTTAAACTCCAACTTTCACAGACATCATGACGTCTTCCATGTTTAGGAATTTTTAAAGTCAAACATGCTTCTCCTTTTGACCCTTCAGGTTATCTGTTCAGTTTTTGGTTTTGGTTCAGAGGTTCTTGTTCTGGATGTCTTATTATTTCTTAGCGATTTCTAATGAACCAAATGTAATTTGGAAAGAACTTTGGTCAACGTGTTTTTAAGGTGAAACTGAGCTACCTGAAGTTCAATGGTTTCCTGCTAGTTTCAGCTACACACCAAGAATGTCTGAACATATGATGGTTAAAATCCAGTAAGTTCTGTCTTTTATCAACACTGATGGGAAGCTATAGGATAACAGAAACCGCCTGACAGAATGGTACGTGGGTTTTGTTTTATGGAGATGAGCTGAACAGGTCAGAGCAGGTAGAACATCAGGTGATTTTCGGGTCTTGTTTCTGATTCTGTTCTCTCCTCAGATCTGGTTCAACAACAAAGGCTGGCACAGCGCAGCAGCGTTCATCAACGTGATGAGCAACGGCATACTGAGAGCAAACCTGCCGCCAGGTGCAGAGCCTGGCAGCTATGGCATCAGTTCCTTTAACCATCCATTGAACCTGACTAAGGAGCAGCTGTCCCAGGTGGCCCTGTGAGTGCACACCTGGAACACACACACACACACACACAGCTGGAATATTCTACTGAATAAAAAACACCCGGTCGAGTCACTGAAAGAGAGCTGTAACTGTTGATTTTCATCTCTATCCTCTTCCTCGTCTCCAGGGTAACGACCTCCGTGGACGTCCTGGTGTCCATCTGCGTGATCTTCGCCATGTCCTTCGTCCCAGCCAGCTTCGTGGTCTTCCTCATCCAGGAGCGCGTCAGTAAAGCCAAACACATGCAGTTCATCAGCGGCGTGCACCCGCTGCTCTACTGGGTGGCCAACTTCATGTGGGATATGGTGAGCCACTGCTAAGCCCCGCCCCCTCACTGCGCATCACTGAGTGTGTGTCCTTGCTGATGTTTGTGTATCTCTGCAGTGCAACTACTTTGTCCCAGCAACGCTTGTCATCCTCATCTTCGTCTGCTTCCAACAAAAAGCCTACGTTTCATCCAGCAACCTACCAGTTCTTGCCCTGCTGCTGCTGCTTTATGGGTCAGAACCACAGAACTACACAGCCCAATGGTTTTCCCGCACTTTGAATCAATTAGATCACAGTTGTAGTAGAAAATTGAAATAATGGACAGGGTTGTAGTAAAATGATGGGAACATAAAGAGCTTGAAGGCCAGCATAAGGTTAAAGACTTACTGCTGGTCCCGGTCTGAGTTCTCTCCTAAGACAAATCTCCAGTTTTAGGTCATAGGATAGAATCAGCGATCATGTTCTGACAGCAGCTGGTTGTGTCTCCGTCTCGTCTCCAGCTGGTCCATCACTCCACTCATGTACCCGGCCTCCTTCTTCTTCAAGATCCCCAGCACAGCGTACGTGGTCCTCACCAGCGTCAACATCCTCATTGGCATCAACGGCAGCATCTCTACCTTCGTCATGGAACTGTTTGGTGACCACGTGAGTCCACTTTGAACGTGTGGGGCCTCTCAACTGATGCACAGGATAACCCAGCTGTGGGCGGAGCTTTAACTTCCTGTTCTTTTCAGGAGATTGGAGGCATCAACGACATCCTGAAGAACATCCTCCTCATCTTCCCTCACTTCTGTCTCGGGCGAGGACTCATCGATATGGTGAAGAACCAGGCGATGGCCGACGCCCTAGAGAGATTTGGTAAAAGAAGCAGCATTCCAGTATGCGAGTTAGTCACACCAGGTGTTCTCCGTTAAGCAGGAAACAGGTGTGAGTCACCTGAGCGCAGATAGATCACTGCTGTTGTGTTCCAGGTGAGAGCAGATTCCGATCTCCGCTCGAGTGGGACATGGTAGGAAAGAACCTGTTCGCCATGGCTGTGGAGGGCGTGGTCTTCTTCATCATCACCATCCTCATCCAGTACAGGTTCTGCATCAAGCCAAGGTAAGTTCTGGTTCTCATTCTTCACATGTAGAACCAACCCCAGCTCAGAATCTGCATGTCTGTGTGAAGAGCCGTCAGTAAACTCACCAAAGTGGGACCACCGGGAGAAGAAGACGAGGACGTGGCCCGGGAGAGACACCGGGTCGTACAGGGCCTTGGACAGGGAGACATCCTGGAGCTTCGGCAGCTCACCAAGGTGGGAAAAGGTTTTACATCTGGACAGAGTTGAAACCCCTGAACTGGTTTAAACACCTGAACTGGTTTGTGTCCTTCAGGTGTTTAAGAGGAAGCAGAAGCCGGCTGTGGATCG
Source organism: Girardinichthys multiradiatus (assembly GCF_021462225.1). Classification (NCBI taxonomy): domain Eukaryota; kingdom Metazoa; phylum Chordata; class Actinopteri; order Cyprinodontiformes; family Goodeidae; genus Girardinichthys; species Girardinichthys multiradiatus. The sequence continues at coordinate 51,918,803 of NC_061815.1, forward strand.
ACTGTGTGTCGGGATTCCTCCTGGAGAGGTGAGACTGACTCCCTGCTGCTGGGACACCTGTGCAGATGAACTCCCTCTCTGTGAAGAAGGAGAAGCTGCCGCTAACATTCTGTCTGTGTTGGTTCTGGGTCAGTGTTTCGGTCTGCTTGGTGTAAACGGAGCCGGAAAAACCACCACCTTCAAGATGCTGACGGGAGACACCAGGGTGACAAGCGGAGAGGCCTTCCTGGCTGGGAAGAGGTGAGGGATCAGAATTTGAACAGAATTTCTCACCTGCTGCTGGTTCTGTTCTTCTGGATTCAGCCCGACCCAGGTCCCTTAGCCCTGAGGGACTGCAGGAAGAACAGTTTAGCCTGGTAAACAGATCTGTTTCTGTAGACCAATAATCCCTGCTCCTGATCAGAACCAGAATCGGACAAATGATTCATGTGCACTTTCAGACACATTGTCTCTCACGTGCACACATCTAGACCCACACATGCACACTCACAGCGTTAGGTGTTCTGCAGCAGTTAGAGCTCATCACCCTGGTTAGAGGCCTTATCCTGACCACCACCCACAGGTGAGTTCACAGGGATCTAGGAGCACACTAAGGTCCAGAAGTGTTCTGTTCCAGAACCTTGTTATTTGTTACACTTGGAATGTACTTTCTGTTCCTGCTTATGGCCCAGTTTATCCAGCTGTAGGACATGAAGATCTAATTTCCTCAGCAATTCCTGTCGTGGTCTTCTCATGTGTCTGTGTCTCTGCAGCATCCTGAGGGAGATCGACGAGGTCCATCAGAACATGGGCTATTGTCCTCAGTTTGATGCCATCAATGAGCTGCTGACAGGTAGAGAACACCTGGAGCTGTATGCCATCCTCAGAGGCGTCCCTGAAAGAGAAGTGTGCGACGTGAGTCTGGATCACACATGATGACACAGCTGCTGGGCGGGGTCATGATGCTAGGCTCTGATTGGTTGTTGTTTCATTGATAGGTGGCAGAGTGGGGAATTAGGAAGCTTAGTCTCCTGAAGTACGCAGATAAAAGAGCTGGAAGTTACAGTGGAGGGAACCTGAGGAAGCTATCCACCGCCATCTCTCTGATTGGAGCGCCCCCTGTTGTCTTCCTGGTAAAACACACACACACATTCATCAGCAGCATTTTTTTTTTATTGAATTCAGTTTATTTACAAGTATATAGAACCGATTCCCAATTAAATATCATCTCAAGGCACTTTAAAAAACAAATGGAATCAAGTTTTATACTGAGATACATAATTTGTTCTGACTTAAAGTCAACCCCATATATTACAGTTATTAAACCATTCAGTGAAGTTCAGTTTTATTCTAATGGGTCTATCTAAAGAAACCCAGCAGAATGCATCAAGTCGTTGCAGCAATCCCTCATACTGAGCATGCATGTAGCGACAGTGGAGAGGAAAAACTCCCTTTTAACTGGAAGAAACCTCCAGCAGAACCAGAACCAGGCTCAGTGTGAGCGGCCATCTGCCACGACCGACTGGAGGTTTGAGAGAACAGATCAGAGACACAAAGAGAACAAAGAAGCACTGATCCAGGAGTACTTTCTATGGGAAGGAAAAGTAAATGTTAATGGATGTAGCTCCTTTAGAGACTTCATCTATGAGAGAAAGACAGCTAAGCAGATGAACTCTGAACCAGGAGAAACATCAATGGTATGAAAAATGAGAATATATCCACTCACTGGCCACTTTATTAGGTACACCTTGCTAGTACCGGGTTGGACCCCATTTTGCCTTCAGAACTTCCTTAATCCTTGGTGGCATAGATTCAACAAGGTACTGGAAACATTCCTCAGAGAGTTTGGTCCATATTGACATGATAGCATCACACAGATGCTGCAGATTTGTCAGCTGCATCCATGATGTGAATCTCCTGTTCCACCACATCCTAAAGGTGCTCTATTGGATTGAGATCTGGTGACTGGAGGCCATTTGAGTCCAGTGAACTCATTGACATGTTCAAGAAACCAGTCTGAGATGATTCGTGCTTTATGACATGGTGGGTTATCCTGCTGGAAGTAACCATCAGAAGATGGGTCCACTGTGGTCATAAAGGGATGGACATGGTCAGCAACAACACTCAGGTAGGCTGTGGCGTTGACACGATGCTCAGTTGGTACCAAGGGGCCCAAAGTGTGCCAAGAAAATATCCCCCACACCATTACACCACCACCACCAGCTTGAACCATTGATACAAGGCAGGATGGATCCATGATTTCATGATGTTGACACCAAATTCTGACCCGACCATCTGAATGTTGCAGCAGAAATCAAGACTCATCAGACCAGGCAACGTTTTTCCAATCTTCTATTGTCCAATTTTGGTGAGTCTGTGCGAATTGTAGCCTCAGTTTCCTCTTCTTAAGTGACAGGAGTGGCACCTGGTGTGGTCTTCTGCTGCTGTAGCCCATCCACCTCAAGGTTTCAACGTGTTGTGTTTTCAGAGATGATCTTCTGTCTGCCTTCGTTGTAACGAGTGGTTATTCGAGTTACTGTTGCCTTTCTATCAGCTCAAACCAGTCTGGCCATTCTCCTCTGACCTCTGACATCAACAAGGCATTTATGCCCACAGAACTGCAGCTCACTGGATATTTTCTCTTTTTTGGACCATTCTCTGTAAACCCTAGAGATGGTAGTGCATGAAAATCCCAGTAGATCAGAGGTTTCTGAAATACTCAGACCAGCCCATCTGGCACCAACAACCATGCTACGTTCAAAGTCACTTAAATCACCTTTCTTCTCCATTCTGATGCTCGGTTTGAACTGCAGCAGATCGTCTTGACCATGTCTACATGCCTAAATGCATTGAGTTGCTGCCATGTGATTGGCTGATTAGAAATTAACGAGCAGTTGGACAGGTGGACCTAATAAAGTGGCCGGTGAGTGTAGATCTTCTATAGAAGGAGAACATGATGCTATTGACCCGACGAACAAACAGAGAACATAGTAGTAGAAGAAAGTAGCAGAATAAGGGAAAGTGGCCTTTATGTCCTCCAGCAGCCTAAACTTATAGCTGCCTTGCAGCAAGAAGGTCCTGGGTTCAACTCCCGGCCGGGGGTCTTTCTGCTTGGAGTTTGCATGTTCTCCCCATGCATGCATGGGTTCTCTCCCGGTACTCTGGGTTCCTCCCACAGTCCAATAAAATGACTTTTGGATTAATTGGGATTGGGTCTAACATACAAGTTGAAGGTTTAGATGAAGCTAATATTTCTGATAACTCAGGAAGCTCCACAGGATCAAAACAGTCCAAACACAGATCAGGTTCTGCAGTTATTTCCAATGTTGTCTCACTTGCTGAGGATGAAGTAATCATCTTCAGGAGTATGTCAAAGATGTTCTTTTTAATAGAATCAATTTTATTTAAGAAGAATCCCATAAAGTCATGACTGTGGGGAGCTGGGGGAATGGATGGCTCAACAGAGCAACAGGACTAAACAGAACCCTAGGATTATTCTGGTTCTCCTCTATCATTGATGGGAAATATGCTGTTCTAGAGATGTTCTTTGGGACAGAACCTTTCATGTGACATCAATAAGGTTTGAAAGGACATAAGTACGTTACTGACCACTAGAGGACATCAGTTCTTCATTAGGAAGGTTTGAGGTCCTCTCAGAACTGAACCATAATCAAGTGTGAATGACCTTCTGATGGTGTTCTGGATATTGTGTCACACATCATTCAGACTGAGTGAGATGCAGAAACACTACCAGAAACATCAGCTTCTGGTCCTTCTACCTGGATGGGTTGAACACACCAGAACTGGCTTTTACATGGTGGTTTTGGTTCACCACACATGCTGAACCTTTGCACAGTAAACAGTATGTTTACGGTAAGTTGGACTCAGAGCAGCGGTTGGTTACATCAGAGAGCAGCTGAACAGGATTTGGGGCGGTGGAGTTGTGTAACAGGAGGATTTAGGGCAACTGCCATTGTTTATCGAGCACAGAAGAAGAAGAGCTGCAGGTTGGTCCGGTGTGAGCAGGATGCCCCTCCTACCACTCCTCCTCACCTTCACCATCTGCTTCCTGCTCCACCTGTGGGCCAACCTGAACCTGGCTGTGCTCCTTGTTACAGGACGAGCCCACCACTGGCATGGACCCCAAGGCCCGCAGGGCCCTTTGGAACTGCATCCACAGCGTCATCAAGGAGGGACGCTCCGTCGTCCTCACCTCGCACAGGTGAGAAGCTCTGATGTCTTCTCTCTCTGCAGCGCTCATGTCCTCACTGCATTTTAGCATGTCCTCAGTCTGTCCCATTAGAGACCCTATGGTTGAGGTCATGTGGACTCTGTCTGTCAGACCTTCACCTAGTGTTCTCACTAAGGTTCCTGCAGTGTGCCAACAGTGTGTGTGTGTGTTGCAGTATGGAGGAGTGTGAGGCCTTGTGCACCAGGATGGCCATTATGGTAAACGGCAGGTTCAGATGTCTTGGCAGTGTCCAACACCTGAAGAACAGGTAATGTACCCAGGATGTCAAAATAAAAGATTTTTGTTCTGTTTCTTCTTAAAGACAGACACTTTTAACGGATGTCTTTAAAGGTTTGTAATGACATCATGAACTTTGTCACTTATCACTAGAGGGCATCAGTCTGTCAGTGATTGCAGCATCGTACCTGTAGATTCTAAACTCTGAGAGAGTGACAGCAGTTTGTGTGCCTCAGGTTTGGTGACGGGTACACCATCATCCTGCGGGTGGCAGGGCCCAACCCAGACCTGGTGCCTGTCATGAAGTTCATTGAGAGCGAGCTGAGTGGCAGCACACTGAAGGAGAAACACCGCAACATGCTGCAGTACCAGCTGCCATCATCACTTTCATCGCTCGCTCACATCTTCTCCATCTTCGCCAAGAACAAGGATACGCTAAAGATCGAGGACTATTCGGTCACGCAGACCACTTTAGATCAGGTACACTGTCCAAAACACACACCCGGACAGGTGGGCGGATTACCAGCACACCTGGAGAAGAAAGTCATGTTCCTTCTCATGCTGTTTGTGGTTTCAGGTGTTCGTGAACTTTGCGAAGGATCAGAGTGATGACTACCTGTCCAAAGACGCGTCAGTGAGGCGGAAAGACGTCATCATTGATGTTCCAGCGCTGAGCTCCACCTGCAGTGCCGCTGAGGAAGAGAGCGTCATTTGATCATATGTGACGTTAGGAGCCTGGGCTTCAGCCTAGACTTGTCCTGCAGCAGAGGGGACACGCGCTCTCCTCACCTGCTGTGATTTTGCACTGATTTAATATGGTGGTAGGTGGAGCTTCCTGCTGCCAGTTAATGCAAATGATTTCCTGTGGAAGCGGCGAGCAGCTTGGACTGAAACACTTGAACAAACTTTAGCGTCTACGATGAAGAATCCCAATCATTTCAAACGGCCAAGGGCTCGACCGCGAAAAATCCTGTTTTTATCCGACTTTCCTTCCATTCTTAGTGTCCGACTTTATTTATATTTTTAGCTGGATCATTTAATCTGTTATTTTATTCTGGCGGGGTCAGTGTTGTTTCCTGTATTAGAAGCCAATCAGAAGTTTGAATTTATAGTGTTTTTATAAAACGACGATAGAGGAGCAGATCAGACCCTTTGGGTGTGAAGCAGCTAAATACCTCATCAGTTCTGGAAGCACGCTATATTGATCTGATTGGTCGTCTGACTGCAGCACTTTGTGTTCAGGACTTCAGTTTGTGTTTGTGCTGGTTCTGATCTGTTCATGTTCTGATCATCATGTTGTTGTGCTGCTGATGGAAACAGTTGTTACAGCCCAACAAGCAGAATAAACCATCCTAAACCTCCTGCCTCTGTCTGCTGCTGCTGAAAACACACACTGTTCAACTGGATGCTGTCAGGACAGAAACAGTTCTGGTTCTGATCCAAATGGAGAAACTTAAGGGTTCCTACATGGTGTAGAAAAGTACATAATGTGTTATAAGAACTTCCTAAATTTGGAAAAGTATGAAAAATAGTCCCATGGTCTGTAGGTAAGATCCATCCTCTTCTTTCCAGCTTCCATGTTAAAGTTTGACTCCTGCAGATCTGCTATGAATTCACTGGGAAGTTTTCTATTTATGCTTTCCAGATTTTGGGAAAACAAATCTGGAAAACTGAGATTTTAAAGGAATGTGTGGGAACCCTGATTGAAAACGAATAAATGCTACTTTATGTAGGTTATTTTCCACAGATTCTTGCAGTCAAACTGAACAGTGGAGCTGAAGTCCCAAAGAAAACACAATCTACTGCCTTTTAAAAGTATTCACACCCCAGTCACAAACTTTGGTATATTTTATGACAGATCAATATGACCCTGCTTTCTGCTCTGATAAGCCAGGGTTCAGACCAGGAACCAGGGTCGTAGTTTAGCACTGTTAAACTACTGCTACCCACCCTTTACCCGGTTGAGACAGTGTCTCGACCACGGCCAAAATTAATTGGATAAACAAATAATCTAAATGGAGGAAATCATGAAAATCTCATAAAATAAACAACTCAGACCGAAAAGAAAAATAAAACAATTAAATGTGGCTTACTGAACATAAGATCTCTCTCTTCAAAGACTTTGCTAGTTAGTGACCTGATTTGTGACAATCAGATTAATTTATTTTGCCTCACAGAAACCTGGCTGCAGCAAGAGGATTATGTTACTATAAATGAGTCAACTCCTACTAATCATTTAAATTTTCACATTCCTCGAAATACTGGGCGAGGAGGAGGAGTAGCAACCATCTTTCAGTCGGATTTATTGATTAGTCCCAGACCAATCAATAGCTACAACTCTTTTGAATATTTAATCCTTAGTTTTCCTCATCCAAATTGCAAAGCACTAAAACCTCTTCTGTTTGTTGTTTTGTACCGTCCACCAGGCCCTTACTCTCAATTTTTAGATCAGTTTTCAGACCTTTTATCTGATTTAGTGTTAAATACAGATAAAGTTATTATAGTGGGGGATTTTAACATTCATGTAGACGCTGAAAGTGATAGCCTAAATATAGCCTTTAATGCTATCTTAGACTCAATTGGCTTTGCTCAAAACATTAACAAACCTACCCACCTTTGTCTTCATTCTCTGGACCTTGTGCTGACATATGGCATTGAGTGTAAAAACATAACAATATTTTCTCATAATCCTGTCCTGTCTGACCATTTCTTAATAACCTTTGAGTTTAATTTAACCGAGTACTCCACACCTGAAAGAAAATGTAATTATAGTAGATCATTATCAGACAATGCTGTAACAACCTTTAAAAAATCTGTTCCACTTTTGATTTCCTCATTATCACTGAAAAGCACAGTGGAGGGCAATAATTTAGTTTCTTCCCCTTCACAAATTGATTATTTTGTTCATAGTGTTTCTTCATCATTGCGTGATGCATTAGACAATGCAGCCCCCTTGAAAAAGAAGTTAATCATTAATAGGAGGCTAGCTCCTTGGTTTAATTCAGAGCTGCGTACTTTAAAGCACAATGTTAGAAAATTGGAGAGAAAATGGCGCTCTACACACCTAGAGGATTCCTACTTAATCTGGAATATTAGCCTACTGTTGTATAAAAAGACACTTCGCCAAGCTAGAACAGCTTATTTCTCATCATTAATAGAAGAGAACAAGAATAATCCTACGTTTCTCTTTAGTACAGTTGCTAAACTTACACAGAGTCAGAGCTCTGTTGAGCCATCCATTCCCTTAGCTCTCAGCAGTCTTATGACTTTATGGGATTCTTCTTAAATAAAATTGATTCTATTAAAAAGAAAATCATTGACATACTCCTGAAGATGATTACTTCATCTTCAGCAAGTGAGACAACATTGGAAATAACTGATTTGTGTTTGGACTGTTTTGATCCTGTGGAGCTTCCTGAGTTATCAGAAATATTAGCTTCATCTAACCCTTCAACCTGTATGTTAGACCCAATCCCAACCAAATTATTTAAGGAAGTGTTCCTTCTGATATATATACATACATACATACATATACACATATATATACATATATATACATACATACGTACTTACATACATACATGCATATATATGTGTATATATATATATATATATATATATACTGGTCCTTCTCAAAAGATTAGCATATTGTGATAAAGTTCATTATTTTCCATAATGTCATGATGAAAATTTAACATTCATATATTTTAGATTCATTGCACACTAACTGAAATATTTCAGGTCTTTTATTGTCTTAATACGGATGATTTGGGCATACAGCTCATGAAAACCCAAAATTCCTATTTCACAAAATTAGCATATCATTAAAAGGGTCTCTAAACGAGCTATGAACCTAATCATCTGAATCAACGAGTTAACTCTAAACACCTGCAAAAGATTCCTGAGGCCTTTAAAACTCCCAGCCTGGTTCATCACTCAAAACCCCAATCATGGGTAAGACTGCCGACCTGACTGCTGTCCAGAAGGCCACTATTGACACCCTCAAGCAAGAGGGTAAGACACAGAAAGAAATTTCTGTACGAATAGGCTGTTCCCAGAGTGCTGTATCAAGGCACCTCAGTGGGAAGTCTGTAGGAAGGAAAAAGTGTGGCAGAAAACGCTGCACAACGAGAAGAGGTGACCGGACCCTGAGGAAGATTGTGGAGAAGGGCCGATTCCAGACCTTGGGGGACCTGCGGAAGCAGTGGACTGAGTCTGGAGTAGAAACATCCAGAGCCACCGTGCACAGGCGTGTGCAGGAAATGGGCTACAGGTGCCGCATTCCCCAGACCTGGGCTACAGAGAAGCAGCACTGGACTGTTGCTCAGTGGTCCAAAGTACCTTTTTCGGATGAAAGCAAATTCTGCATGTCATTCGGAAATCAAGGTGCCAGAGTCTGGAGGAAGACTGGGGAGAAGGAAATGCCAAAATGCCAGAAGTCCAGTGTCAAGTACCCACAGTCAGTGATGGTCCGGGGTGCCGTGTCAGCTGCTGGTGTTGGTCCACTGTGTTTTATCAAGGGCAGGGTCAATGCAGCTAGCTATCAGGAGATTTTGGAGCACTTCATGCTTCCATCTGCTGAAAAGCTTTATGGAGATGAAGATTTCATTTTTCAGCACGACCTGGCACCTGCTCACAGTGCCAAAACCACTGGTAAATGGTTTACTGACCATGGTATCACTGTGCTCAATTGGCCTGCCAACTCTCCTGACCTGAACCCCATAGAGAATCTGTGGGATATTGTGAAGAGAACGTTGAGAGACTCAAGACCCAACACTCTGGATGAGCTAAAGGCCGCTATTGAAGCATCCTGGGCCTCCATAAGACCTCAGCAGTGCCACAGGCTGATTGCCTCCATGCCACGCCGCATTGAAGCAGTCATTTCTGCCAAAGGATTCCCGACCAAGTATTGAGTGCATAACTGTACATGATTATTTGAAGGTTGACGTTTTTGTATTAAAAACACTTTTCTTTTATTGGTCGGATGAAATATGCTAATTTTGTGAGATAGGAATGTTGGGTTTTCATGAGGTGTATGCCAAAATCATCCGTATTAAGACAATAAAAGACCTGAAATATTTCAGTTAGTGTGCAATGAATCTAAAATATAGGAATGTTAAATTTTCACCATGACATTATGGAAAATAATGAACTTTATCACAATATGCTAATATTTTGAGAAGGACCTGTATATACACATACACATATATACATACATACATATACATGTATATATATATATACATAAATATACATACATACATATACACATATATATACATACATACATACTTACGTACATGCATATATATGTATATATATATGCATGTATGTAAGTATGTATTGTATGTATATATATGTGTATATGTGTATGTATATATATGTATATATATATATGTGTATATGTATGTTTGTATGTATGTAAGTATATATATATGTGTATGTGTATATATATATATATATATACACATACACATATATACATACATACATACATACATACATATATACATACATACATACATGCATACATACATACATACATACATACATATATATATACATACACATACACATATATATATACTTACATACATACAAACATACATATACACATATATATATATACATATATACATACACATATACACATATATATACATACATACATACATACATACATACATACATACATGCATATATATGTATATATATATATATATATACATACACATACACATATATACATACATACATACATACATATATATATACATACACATATACTTACATACATACAAACATACATATACACATATATATATATACATATAAATATATAAACACATACATACATACATATATACATACATACATACATATATATATATATATATATATATATATACATATATATACATACATACATACAGGTCCTTCTCAAAATATTAGCATATTGTGATAGTTAATTATTTTCCATAATGTCATGATGAAAATTTAACATTCATATATTTTAGATTCATTGCACACTAACTGAAATATTTCAGGTCTTTTATTGTCTTAATATGGATGATTTTGGCATACAGCTCATGAAAACCCAAAATTCCTATCTCACAAAATTAGCATATCATTAAAAGGGTCTCTAAACGAGCTATGAACCTAATCATCTGAATCAACGAGTTAACTCTAAACACCTGCAAAAGATTCCTGAGGCCTTTAAAACTCCCAGCCTGGTTCATCACTCAAAACCCCAATCATGGGTAAGACTGCCGACCTGACTGCTGTCCAGAAGGCCACTATTGACACCCTCAAGCAAGAGGGTAAGACACAGAAAGAAATTTCTGAACGAATAGGCTGTTCCCAGAGTGCTGTATCAAGGCACCTCAGTGGGAAGTCTGTGGGAAGGAAAACGTGTGGCAGAAAACGCTGCACAACGAGAAGAGGTAACCGGACCCTGAGGAAGATTGTGGCGAAGGGCCAATTCCAGACCTTGGGGGACCTGCGGAAGCAGTGGACTGAGTCTGGAGTAGAAACATCCAGAGCCACCGTGCACAGGCGTGTGCAGGAAATGGGCTACAGGTGCCGCATTCCCCAGACCTGGGCTACAGAGAAGCAGCACTGGA
>NC_061815.1:51932372-51973169 GCF_021462225.1 Girardinichthys multiradiatus
GCAGCCCAAACCATCACTGATCCACCCCCATGCTTCACTCTGGGCATGCAACAGTCTGGGTGGTACGCTTCTTTGGGGCTTCTCCACGCCGTAACTCTCCTGGATGTGGGGAAAACAGTAAAGGTGGACTCATCAGAGAACAATACATGTTTCACATTGTCCACAGTGCAAGATTTGCGCTCCTTGCACCATTGAAACCAACGTTTGGCATTGGCATGAGTGACCAAAGGTTTGGCTATAGCAGCCCGGCCGTGTATATTGACCCTGTGGAGCTCCCGACGAACAGTTCTGGTGGAAACAGGAGAGTTGAGGTGCACATTTAATGCTGATGTGATTTGGGCAGCCGTGGTTTTATGTTTTTTGGATACAATCCGGGTTAGCACCCGAACATCCTTTTCAGACAGCTTCCTCTTGCATCCACAGTTAATCCTGTTGGATGTGGTTCGTCCTTCTTGGTGGTATGCTGACATTACCCTGGATACCGTGGCTCTTGATACATCACAAAGACTTGCTGTCTTGGTCACAGATGCGCCAGCAAGACGTGCACCAACAATTTGTCCTCTTTTGAACTCTGGTATGTCACCCATAATGTTGTGTGCATTTCAATATTTTGAACAAAACTGTGCTCTTACCCTGCTAATTGAACCTTCACACTCTGCTCTTACTGGTGCAATGTGCAATCAATGAAGACTGGCTACCAGGCTGGTCCAATTTAGCCATGAAACCTCCTACATTAAAATGACAGGTGTTTCAGTTTCATTGTCCAACCCCTGTACATACATACATACATATATATATACATACATACACATACACATATATATATACATACATACATATACACATATATATATATATATACATATTTACATACATACATACATATATATATATGTATATATATACATATATATATACATACATACATACATATATACATACACATACACATATATATATACATATATATATATGCATACACATATACACACATATATACATACATATACATGTATATATATATACATACACATAGGGTTAGGGTGAGTTTAGTGTCACGATGACATCCCCCTAATTCAGTCTAATGACCGAAAAAGTTTGGTGTAGGGAGTCAAAGGCAAGGCACGGGCCGACGCATGTCACTCAAGAGCTCATCTCCGTATGTTAGACCCAGGTGGAAGGTACACAATAACACAATCCTAATACCACATCAGGGAGCGAGCAAGGGCCCAGGAACCAGGCAAAGATCGTGCAGGTAATTCCAGGAATTGGATGAAGCCAGGAGGGCCGCAAAGCCAAGCAAACCAGTTGGGAACCACAGCCGCTAGATAAACCCCGTACCGGAATGGGGCCAACAGGGGGCTCGTTTAAGCCCCCCAGGCAACCACCCAAGACGGCAAGGATCCCCTAGCCACTGAAGGAAACCCAACATCGGAATGTGGCGGCGATAGATCTCCGCCAGTCGTATAGCAACAAATCCGGCCGGGATCCTTCATCTACCACAGGAAAACAGTACCGGAATGCAGCTAATAAAGGGTCCTAACAGACCCTTTGCACCGCACACAGACCAGCAAGAATCCCATAGCAGACAAAGGAAACCCGGTCACGGAATGAAGCCACAACGGGTTTCAATCCTACCGCAGGCAACCAAACCGGCCAGCATCCCTCAGCCAACCATGGAAACCCAATACCGGAAAGAAGCTAAACAAAGGGCTCGGATGAACCCCCTGAGTCGTAATTCGATCTGGCTAGGAACCCACAGTAGCCAAGGGAAAACCGGTCACAGAATGGAGCCACGGCGAGTTTCTTCCCCAAATGGCAAATCAAACCGACCAAGGACTCCCACAACCACTCCACCCATGTCCCCACATCCCCGCCCACAACCCCAATGCAGGAGGTTGTAGGTTAAATGTTTTGGTGGGAATAAAAAATTAAAGTTAAGCTAATAGAAACGTTAAAAAATTTGATTAAAAATGAAATGAAACAGAAATATAGATTTAATTCTGATCTTAGAGATTGTAAGTTAAAAGGGATAATTAAATGCAAAACTAAAATTAAAGTTAAAAGTAAAATTTGAACTAAAATAGAAAATTGAGACACATCATCAGTATTGGACCCCGGGATCATTGGGCGTTTCGGCCATTATCACTAGACACCCTACCCGAGGAAGGGTTATGGTTAGGGTTAGGGGGTTATGGGTTTCACATAGACAATGAATGGGCGAAACCACAGTTCCATTTACAATACAATTGACGGACCTGGAACTCAATCTATTATATGGGAGTTGGTGGCGAGTTTCCAAGTGTTACTTGGAACAATTCTAAAAACTGTAGGGGGCGCTAGAGGACCAAAAATGGATTCCAGACTACAATCTTTCCATATTTTCTTCCAAGTTATGAGTTATTTAAAGGGGAATTTGGAAGATGTGGTACTACACGTAGGGGGCGCTAAAACATGAAAAATTATTAATATAGAAGTACTTTCAAAATAAAATGCAGGCATTTGGAGGTGATTAAAAATACATTTTAAAACATAAACATTTTTTGACCAAATTTTCTGAAATTTACGGTCCAACTTGAAATTAATTAAATTAATGTAAAATATTAAAATTACATAAAATTACATATTAAACTGTTTTAAGTGTATTTCTTTCATTTTTTGCCCAACTTAATTGTAGGTCAACTGTTATCACACTTTTCATTGAAAACAAACCTGTAGGTGGCGCTCTAGCACCAGAAATGTTTTTCAGATTACATTCTATCCATTGTTTCTTCCAAGTAATAAGTTATTAAAGGGGAATTTGGAAGATGTGGTACTACACCTAGGGGGCGCTAAAACATAAAAAATTTGCAATTTGGAGGTACTTTCAAAATAAAGTACAGGCATTTATTGGTGGTCCAAAAAACATTTTAAAACATTAAAATTTGATATTTTTTGATAAAATTGTCTCACATTTACGGTCCAAATTGAAAATTATTAAATTACTAAAAAATATTAAAATTAGTTAAACTTACATATTAAACAGTTTTACGTGTATTTCTTTCATTCTTTTAGCCCAACTTTATTGTAGGTCAACTGATGGACTGTTTTACATTGATTTCAGAACGATGATATGAAAACCACCTGTTTCAGTCCTTTAAGGTACATTTTGCTGACTGAGCTGTGATTGAAGTGTGATTACACTCAAAATATATTTTCATGTTATTTCTCCTCAGCATGTTGCAGGGCTCATTTTGCCTTCTCAGTCAGCCAGAGGGTGGAGAGGAGGATGCTCAAATTAGTGGCTTCCTTATAGGTGGTAGTAGAGACTTGACCAAGGTGTCGTTAGAAAGGTCTCACTAACCCGAGGGCAGATATCCAAGAATGGTGGCTGTGTGACCTTCCAGGACACCACCAGGGGGCACCAAAAGTTGGAATTTCCAAATTTTGAGGGCTTATATCTCACAAAGGAAGGATGTGAGAGAAATTAAACAAAGGGCATCTGGAAGCGTCTGAAAGGGTCTGTTTTATATTTGGAGTTCAGCTTTGTAGCTGTTATGGAAAAAAAAAACTAACAGCTGCAGGTGTGTGTAGGGTGTCTTCAGAAACGTCTCTCTGCCCTGATCAATGATATATCTGAATGGCAGCTCTGTAATGCTCCTATCCACCACAAGAGGGTGACAAAGGTGTCACATTTTCACCTTTTGGAGGGGCATATCTCCATGATGGAAAATCATTGAGATGTGGTTCAAAGACTGTTGGAAAGCCTTCACCGAGGGCTACAACATATGCCAGACCGAAGTATGTCCAAGCAGGTTTGGGACAACAGGTAGCTCAACCGACACAAGAATTTGAGCATTTGTAGAGCTCAAAGAACCTATCACAACTGTGTTGAAACAAACCATGTGGGTTTAAGGGTTGTGGAAAAATAAACTATTACAAATTGTCACATGGGTAATGTAATAGATTAAAAATTGTAGTTTAGTAAACGTGTTTTGGGTCTCTTAGCAGAGATCTCTCAAGCTATAGGTGCCGCTTTCTGTTCAATATTTGGTGCTAAAACACTTAAAAAGCAGCCTACCACATCTCTGCATCTTTCTGGGGCAAAGGTCAAACCAAATAAGCTTGCTCTTTGGCTATATTTTAGCTCCTGTACAACGTGCGAGATGGGTTTTGATACCGTTGAAACCGGGATAACCTCGTGAATGACATAGTGAAATCTGGTGATCCTACATGCCCTGCAAGGGGGTTTACAAACCCCCAAGACACCTCCCCATTGACAACGCATTGAGAAGAATCAAGTGTTAAATAGGTCATAACTCCTGATTGGAACAGGCCCGAGGCACCAGATTTCATGTGTAAATATCTGAGTGGGCCTACAACAAATATACCAAGTCGAATTAGACCCAACATCTTTGTAAGGCAACTTTACCAACCCTCGATTTGGCCTGACATATGGTCTTGGGGTCCAAAGTGCTTCATGGACACTTAGGCTGATTTTGAGAGGGCACGAGACAAGCACTTGACCAAATTTGACATATTTTATATCAAACGGCATCTACTCATTGCCAGTAACACGAATATGCAGGTCCTGTCATGATCGCATCTTCCTATCCAATGTTACACACAAAACAGTGGTGGGACACCAGAATGTCACATAAATGCTGAAAGCTTTAGTTTATAACTACCAGCAGGGAGAGGATACAGACACTATTTATTTGGTGGATGAACCTTGAGGGGTTAGGAATAAATCCTGTAAGTTTGGTAGCGATTGGTTAAGATGAAGTTACCTAAATGAGGCTTCAAATGTCAGAATCACACCAGGTTCGAGTGGTTCTTGTAAGATTGGAGTGTGTTGAGACCCATAACTTCACAACAGAAGGCTGCAGGGTCACCATATTTGCTGTGGGGAACATGTAGATGTTGGGTAAGAAATCCTGAAAGTTTGGTAGCAATTGGTTAAGGTTAAGTACCTAAATGAGGCTTCAAATGTCAGAATCTCACCAGGTTCATCAGTTTCTTTTAAAAATTGTCTTAAGACCCATTTCTTTTGCACAGAAGGTCCTAGGGTCACCATATTTTTCATAGAAGAACCTTAGGGTGGTGAAAGTGAATCCTGAACATATTGGAGCCGTTGGTCAAGGTCAAGGTACAAAAAAGAGGCTTCAAATATCAAAATCACACCAGGATCGACAGGTTCTTATACAATTGGAGTGTGTTGAGACCCAAACCTTCACAACAGAAGGGTGCAGGGTCACCAAATTTGCTTCACAGAAGCTGTAGATGTTGGGCAAGAAATCCTGAAAGTTTGGCAGCAATTGGTTAAGGATAAGTTACCTAAATGAGGCTTCAAATGTCAGAATCTCACCAGGTTCATCAGTTTCTTTTAGAAATTGTCTTAAGACCCATTTCTTTTGCACAGAAGGTCCTAGGGTCACCATATTTTTCATAGAAGAACCTTAGGGTGGTGGAAGTGAATCCTGAACATATGGGAGGCCTTGGTTAAGGTTAAGGTACTAAAGAGAGGGTTAAAATGTTGGAATCAGAGTAGATTCGATAGTTTCTTTTAAAAATGGAGTATATTAAGACCCACCATTTCTACACAGAAAGTCCTAGGGTCACCAATGTTTTTCTGCAACAACCTTAGGGTGGGGGAAATAAATCCTGAACATATGGGAGGCCTTGGGTAAGGATAAGGTACTAAAGAGAGGGTTAAAATGTTGGAATCAGACTAGATTCGATTGTTTCTTTTAAAAATTGAGTATATTAAGACCCATCATTTCTCCACAGAAGGTCCTAGGATCACCATCTTTTTTCTGCAACAACCTTAGGGTGTTGTAAATAAATCTTGAACGTATGGGAGCAAGAGGTCATGGTTAAGGTACCAAAAAGAGGTTTCACATGTCAGAATCAGACTAGGTTTGACTGTTTCTTTTAAAAATGCAGTTTGTTAAGACCTATCATTTCTCAACCGAACGGTGTATAGTCACCAAGTCTGCTGAGCACGATACGTATGGTGTGAGGAATAAGCCCTGAAAGTTTGGTAGCAATTGGTTAAGGTTAAGTTACCTTAATGAGGGTTCAAATTTAGAATCACGGCAGGTTTTGTGGTTTCAAAATCAATTCTGTTGAGAGGCATAACTTCTCAACAGAAGGCTGCAGGGTCACCAAATTTGCTGTGGGGAACATGTCGATGTTGGGTAAGAAATCCTGAAAGTTTGGTAGCAATTGGTTAAGTTACCTAAATGAGACATCAAATGTCAGAATGACGCCAGGTTTGTCCAGTTTTTCCTTTAAAAAATCAAGTGTGTTGAGACCCAGAACTTCACAACAGAAGGTCCTACTGTCACCAAACTTACAGTGTTCAAAGTCTACCCTATGCTGAAGAAACCCAGGCATTTTGGTGGTGGTAGCTCTATGTTAAGGTGCTAAACTGGCTGCCCAAACGTTGGTCTGACACCAGGTTTTATTGAAGAAATGGTTCCATCTAAAGGGGTACGTTTCATGTTTATTGGTCACTGTTTTGCAGGCATTTGGGATGTCAAGGTTCCACCCCTCTACATTCTTCCAAGGAATGGTTATTACATACTTCCATCTTCCAAATGTTCATTTATGACCACATGAGCAATTTCCAGATTTTCATTAACGAAACCTACACATTTTCTAGATTTGGAAATCTTCAAATGCTTATTATTTTTAAAAGGTTGGTTCATGTAGCTTCTACGGATGATTTCCTAAAAATTACTGCACATCCCATCAATATTTAGTGCTCAAACACTTATAAATTAAACAAACATATTAAGAGGCTTTTGGCACATAACGTCCCACAGGAAGGTGCTACAGAAACCACATTTTTTGTGATGACAGAAGGTCCTAGGGTCACCAAATGTTTTCTGCAACAACCTTGGGCTGATTTTCACAAATGTTGTTTGGGGGGTCGTACAGAGCGGGAAAATGTTAATCTTGTGTTGGTGTCTGCTGGAAACGGCTAATGGGAAAAGGGGGACCGCTCTGCACTTTTGAGACCTCTTATCTCCACAATGCTTTGTCCGATCTGGTCCAAAATTGCAGCTCTGCATCCCCTTTAACGCCTCTACCATTGTGCCAAAGCACAGATGCCTAGCACCTTCCACTACCTATTTCCTTTCAGGTGCATCACAGACAACTGAGGTTGACAGATCTTTGATCAGAACAAGTGAAAGATGCACACTGTGCATTTCAAGTGGACAAAATACTTAACCGCAAAACATGAGAGCCAAAAAAGCTCAAATTTTGGCTTCCAGAGGGCCTAAGTTTTCCCTCATGGTTCCCCATACAGATACATTGGCCGTCCTATCCGCTTTGTGTCCCAGATTTTGCATTCCATTAGGGGGGCCTTTGTGAGACATGCGAGTGAGCTACAGAGCCATGGGCTCGTTTTGATCGTACGACTCTGTGTTACGCAACCGGACCTAGGACAAAGTTGTGCGCAAAAAGCCATCCACAAGGCTGACCCTTGAATATGTCACTCGGGATGTCGTACTGAAAAGAACAAGCCCTCCGTGGTGTCTGTGAGACCTTGAACCTCTGAACAGCAGGGTGGGGTGTGGGCCACGTTTTCCCTCATGAGTCCCATACAGATGTATTGGCCATGTTCATTCTATCCACTTTGTGTCACAGCTTTTGGATTCTGACACCTCCTAACTCTGGAACGCTTTGTGTGATCGCAGCCAAACTTGACAGGCCTCATCCCCCTTTGGGTACCTGCAAACTTGCAAAAGCAGAGCTCCATATGACCTTCCCCTGGCTACTTCTGGTTTGCAGCACTAAAGGCTTCAGCAGCTGGTGGCGCTGAATCCCAGTCATGAGACAAGCCAAACGGGCAGAAATCAAGAAGAAACTTGCTGCAATTAGGATGTCTAATCCTCCAATACCCATGGTGTCTGCTCTTGATACTGGACCTGATCTGGATAATACTGGGTCTGATAATGGTAATTTTCTTAATGTGAAAGGTTATTAATGTTTTTTTTTTTCTCACCAGCAATAGAAACACCTTAATGTGATACAAATGTATTTATTCTATGCTACACTTAAGTTTAATTGTAAGGAGTTCTAGTTAAAAGCATATGGTAATTATTTTTAAATCAGCCACTGCAGAAGGCTGTTCATACTAAGACTGGTTCTGCTAGAGGTTTCTTCCTGTTAAAAAGGAGTTTTCCTCTGCACTTCATGCTCTGTTTAAGGGATTGCTACAAAGTTGATAACTCAATGCAAACGATTGTCTACTGTCTCTACATGCTCATCCAGGAGGAGGGAATTCTGCAAAGTCAATAATTAAATGCAATCTGCTGTGTTTCCTTAGGTAGAAAACGTTTGACCAACCCATCTGGATGATTTTATTCAATTGGCTCTGCAAAGTGACTTGAGATGATGTGTTGTAAATTTCAGTTATATGAACAAACTGAATAGAAACTGGATTTAAATCAGTTCCATCACAGTATTCAAAATTTAGCTGGGTTTGAAATATAATAAAAAATTTTAATGGTATCCTAATTTTTCTCTTAATCTTATTTCGACAAACAAACTTCTAGGTCATGAGGTCATGGATTTTGAGGGGCTCTCTGAACATGAGGACAGTGTTGTCTGTTTAAGTGATGAGTCCACAAACAGCTGGACACAACTTACCTGTTCAACACCGAAAAAGAATCCTGAGCCTGTGAGTGTTAATGTGTATATACAATTTAATTCAATCCAAAAACAAGTTATCAAATAAGGTATTAAATGTTGATGTAATATTAAATACTGGGTACACTGTCATCAATCATAACAATTTTTGACTTGTCTGCAGGGAAAGCGGAGTCATCGTCAGCGTCATTTAGATGACCATCCAGTTCCCTCAGGTCAAATATCTGCATCACTGGCCGGTTCCTCCATCAGTCACCCTAACTCCTCATTGATCACCATCAATGAGGTTTTTAGGGCTGTGACAATTTGCACTAGCAAAATGGAGCACATCATTTCCAGACTGAACAAAATTGAGCAAGGCCTGGAGAAAATCCACAACAAACAGAAAAAAAAGCACAAACCAAAGAAGGGAGAACATGGGGATAAAAAAAGGCATGGTGAATATTTGTATGGTAAGACGTTTTTTGTTTTAAATACAAAAAGGATTGCTATCACTCTGACATATTGAAATATCTGTATTGTAGAAATCGTTCAGCCTAAACATGTACATTTGATATATGGTGGTGACTGTTAGGCAAGGATTTTGGGATGAGTAGTTGCTTTCAAATGTTTTAAAAAAAATTATTGACACACCCTTCTTTATAGATCCTGTAACAAATCTTCCAAATTCTTCAGCAATATAGATGAAAATTTGGAAGTATTTAAATAGTTGTAATGTAGAAATGGTTCAGCCCAAAATTGTACATTTTACCCTTATATATTCTACCTAAGTGGACGTATTAAGCACTTCCATCTTCCAAATCTTCGTTTATGACTACTTGAACAATTTCCTAAATTTGGTTTTCAAATGCTCCTAGTTTTCATATAGTAGATCCTGTAAGTTTAGCTTTCATGTATGATGTAGAGCACTATAGGGCCATCCAGGAACACACAGACACAGCTTTGGACAAACCTCAGAGGATTTATTGTTAAGTTTAAATGAATTCTTCCTTCAAACTTTTAGTACCCTAATGTTCAGTCAAACTTATTTATGCAGCAGACAATGATGTTAAATGTAATCTTGAGGAAATGTATTACATTCACATTCAGGTCTAACAGTTAGAATGTATTGTTGTTATAAAACAGTACATTCAAGTTCGAGTTAGTCCTTAACTATTAAACATTTATTTAAAATGGGGAGTAATGAGCAAAAGGTGTAAAAATATGTGTATTATCAAAATTTTCTTTTCCTGCAGAGGCTGTTCTGAATGATTTTGAAAAATATCTGATAGGACCACGCATCTTAAAGAAAGACGTAAAGAATGTGCACCAGGCAAGGAGCCATGCAGAATCCTTTGTAATGTTCATGCTTCGTGGGTTGCCATCTAGAGCTGGGAGATGGGATCTTATCTTTCTTGACCAGGTGGAAAAATTGCAGGAGTGAGTATTGCTTTAATCCAGTGGTTCTCACTCCTGGTCCTGAGGGACCACTGCCCTGAATGCTTTAGATGTCTCTGTTGCAGCACATGATTCAAATGATTGCATGACTTCCTCAGCTGCCTTTAAGCACTACAGAAGCCTGTTAATCATTGATTCATACAAGTCAGGAATGTGGGAGAAAGAAGACACCTAAAACATGCAGGTCATTGGTCCCTGAGGACCAGAATTGAAAACCACTGCTTTAATCGAATCATTGAATTATTGTATGGTATGGTGTTGTGATAAGGTATGACTGCAATTGGTGCTATATTCCATAAAATGACTTGAATTTGAACTGAATTTAAAATTCAAAGAATTCTTCATAAAATGAAGAACATTATGGACAGCCCCTTGAATCCTCTTTAAAAGACTGTTGAACAACAACAGAGTGTCTTCAGTCACAGGCTTCTCCAGACCCACTGCAGGACAAACCACTACAAGAGATCCTTCCTGCCAACAGCTACAACAACTTGTGGAAAAAAACTATTAAAAAAACTTTTAATTTCCCTTTGTGATCAATAATGTATTTATGAATTGAATTGAATGTCCTAATGCAAGATATATAACTTAAGATTTTCATTTTATTCCACAGGTTTCCATGGTACCTGGCAAAAAAGGGGTACGCCCCATCCACTATTGCATTTGCACTGGATACTGTAACTCAGTTTATTGAGCACATTATGACCAGCTTTCAGATGTCCAGTAAAATTACTCAAAAACAACTGTCCAAGCTGTGTTCAGAAATGGAAAGGGTTCAGGCTGAGATGATCATAAACATGGGGGTCCATAGTCAAAAGGTTCAGCCCAAAAAAACAGGTAAATCCTATTAGAACCTTGAAATCTATTATGTCTGTTTTTCAACAGGCCTAATTAAAAATACATATTGAATATTTACACAGAGATCGATGATAATGCAGCAAAAAACAACACATTCCTGACTGCTGCTAAAAAAAATATCCCTACACTGCTTCGTAAGTACTTGAATGCTATTTTATAATTATTTTAGCCCCACTGTTTAGAATTTGTTGTTTAGTTTGTAACCTGATATTTATCTGTTGTAGAACGCCTTGACAAGACCCCAAATGTGATTTGTGACCACAATAGGTTAATGGGGTACTTTTTGGGATACCTAGCAATAGTGAGTGGACACAGATCAGTTGTGTTCACAAACATGACAAAAGGCGACATTGTTGTTGCAGGGAACATGAAGAGCAAAAGGAGATTCCATATCGTGGTGAGTTTGTCTGAGGTGTTTTTTTAAAGAACAAAACTAATGGTAAATGGCTTTTACTTGTAATGGTTGACAGTCTGTCTATATGACTTGATTGAATTGACTCTGAAAAGTGCCTTCAGATGACATGTTGTGAATTGGTGCTATATCGACTGACCTGAATTAAATTCTTTCAACTGGTTAGATTATAATAAAGTAAAATTTCAAGCACAATAATGATTAGGGTTAGGGTGAGTTTAGTGTCACGATGACAGGGTTAGGGTTAGGGTTAGGGTTAGGGTGAGTTTAGTGTCACGATGACATCCCCCTAATTCAGTCTAATGACCGAAAAAGTTTGGTGTAGGGAGTCAAAGGCAAGGCACGGGCCGACGCATGTCACTCAAGAGCTCATCTCCGTATGTTAGACCCAGGTGGAAGGTACACAATAACACAATCCTAATACCACATCAGGGAGCGAGCAAGGGCCCAGGAACCAGGCAAAGATCGTGCAGGTAATTCCAGGAATCGGATGAAGCCAGGAGGGGTCTCCACCCGCCGCAAAGCCAAGCAAACCAGTTGGGAACCACAGCCGCTGGATAAACCCCGTCCCGGAATGGGGCCAACAGGGGGCTCGATTAAGCCCCCTTGGCTACACCCAAGCCGGTAAGGATCCCCCAGCCACCGAAGGAAACCCAACATCGGAAAGTGGCAGCGATAGGTCTCCGCCCGTCGTATAGCAACGACCCCGGCCGGGATCCCTCATCCACCAAAGGAAAACAGTACCGGAATGCAGCTAACAAAGGGTCCTAACAGACTCTCCGCACCGCACACAGACCGGCAAGAATCCCATAGCAGACAAAGGAAATCCGGCCACGGAATGAAGCCACAACAAGTTTCAATCCCACCGCAGGCAACCAAACTGGCCGGCATCCCCGAGCCACCATGAAAACCCAATACCGGAAAGAAGCTAAGCAAGGGGCTCGGATGAACCCCCCACGCCGCAATTCAATCCGGCTAGGAACCCCCAGTAGTCCAAGGACAACCGGTCACAGAATGGAGCCACGACGAGTTTCTTCCCCAAATGACAAATCAAGCCGACCCAGGACCCCCACCACCACTCTACCCATGTCCCCACACCCCCGCCCACAACCCCAATGCAGGAGGTTGTAGGTAAATTGTTCGGGAGGGAATAAAACTTAAAGTTAAGCTAATGGGAACGTTAAGAATTTGGCTTAAAAATCGAATGAAACAGCAATATAGATTTAATTCTGATCTTAGAGATTGTAAGTTAAAAGGGATAATTAAATGTAAAACTAAAATTAAAGTAAAATTTGAACTAAAAATAGAAATTTGAGACACATCATCAGTAGTGGACCCCGGGATCATTGGGTGTTTCGGCCATTATCACTAGACACCCTACCCGAGGAAGGCCCAGCCAAGGTTGATCAAGCCTTGGTGTGTGTCATGAAGACCAATTGGTTTTTGTTTAAAATTGTTCAATAGGACCTTCTAATTTTGGAATTAAAATGAGATACTGCAGGGAGTAAAATTTAATATAGAAAATAAACAATATACTAAAGCTCGAGCTTTGAAAAACGTTATCTGAGTGAGTTAGTAAAAATTTAAATAATCTGAATAAACAAAGGGAATGGTTGTCCAGTGCATCCACGGCCTAACCCTCTAAGCTGGGTTAGGGGATGTAAATTTGGAGGGAGATGACAATTTGAAGGAGCCCAATTGTTGAACCACCAATGTGAGGGTTATCACCTAGAGGCTAATCGGAATGGCAGCAGCAAGCCACCACCATCCCAATGCCATAGGTAACGGGGACCTGGATTTCTCCAGGAACCCTGGAACCCTGAAGTGGAACAACAGTTTAGAGGACGGATTGGATTGGACGTGTGAGGTGCAAAATGGACCGTGCATGAGCGAGGCTAACCCTCATAGAAGACTGGGCCACGTTTAAGGTCCTGACGCCCTGGACCACCACATCCTGCGTGCTGTTCCAGAGTGGAACGCAGGAGGGCCGCATACTTACCTCCTTACCCAGAACCGTTCGGTAAACAGGCCGGTTGTTGACACCGTGAGGTTACTCCGGCCTGCCCAAGTAAGGTTGAGAAATGGTCTCATCTCAGGGGATTGAGGGGCCCCCCCAGAGAAGCAAGCCTCTCTAGGTCGTTACGGCCCCCCGTGCCCTGGTGTCCCCCAAGAGAACGAACCAGACCGGCCGCAGCAAGCCGCGACGGTCCGGCCGTCCTCCGGGAAGGACACTTGCCGGGACGAGCAACTCCAGTGTTCCATACAACGCACAACCCCTGGAGTGCTAGGCTTGATCCTGTGCCCCATACACCGCACGACCCCAGGATCAAGTAGAGGGAATCAGCATCTCCAGTGTTCCATACAACGCACAACCCCTGGAGTGCTAAGCTTGATCCTGTGCCCCATACACCGCACGACCCCAGGATCAAGTCACATGATAAGTAATAATCATGTGAGGAAGCTAGGGTTAGGGTGAGGAGATTCACATAGACAATGAATGGGCGAAACCACGGATCCATTTACAATACAATTTGCGGACCCGGAACTCAATCTATCATATGGGAGTTGGTGGCGAGTTTCCAAGTGTTACTTGGACCAATTCTAAAAACTGTAGGGGGCGCTAGAGGACCAAAAATCAATTCCGGATTACAATTTATCCATATTTTCTTCCAAGTTATAAGTTATTTAAAGGGGAATTTGGAATATGTGGTACTACACGTAGGGGGCGCTAAAACATGAAAAATTATTAATATAGAAGTACTTTCAAAATAAAATGCAGGCATTTGGAGGTGATTAAAAATACATTTTAAAACATTAAAATTTGGTATTTTTTGACCAAATTTTCTGAAATTTATGGTCCAACTTGAAAATAATGAAATTAATGTAAAATATTAAAATCAAATAAAATTACATATTAAACTGTTTTAAGTGTATTTCTTTCATTTTTTTTTGCCGAACTTAATTGTAGGTCAACTGTTATCACACTTTTCATTGAAAACAAACCTGTAGGTGGCGCTCTAGCATCAGAAACGTTTTTCAGATTACATTCTATCCATTGTTTCTTCCAAGTAATAAGTTATTAAAGGGGAATTTGGAACATGTGGTACTACACCTAGGGGGCGCTAAAACATTAAAAATTTGCAATTTGGAGGTACTTTCAAAATAAAGTACAGGCATTTATTGGTGATCCAAAAAACATTTTAAAACATTAAAATTTGATATTTTTTGATAAAATTGTCTCAAATTTACGGTCCAACTTGAAAATTATTAAATTACTAAAAAATATTAAAATTAGTTAAACTTACATATTAAACAGTTTTAAGTGTATTTCTCTCATTCTTTTAGCCCAACTTTATTGTAGGTGAACTGATGGACTGTTTTACATTGATTTCAGAACGATGATATGAAAACCACCTGTTTCAGTCCTTTAAGGTACATTTTGCTGACTGAGCTGTGATTGAAGTGTGATTACACTCAAAATACATTTTCATGTTATTTCTCCTCAGCGTGTTGCAGGGCTCATTTTGCCTTCTCAGTCAGCCAGAGGGTGGAGAGGACGATGCTCAGATTAGTGGCTTCCTTATAGGTGGTAGTAGAGACTTGAACAAGGTGTCGTTAGAAAGGTCTCAGTAACCCGAGTGCAGACATCCAAGAATGGTGGCTCTGTGACTTTCCAGGACACCACCAGGGGGCACCAAAAGTTGGAATTTCCAAATTTTGAGGGCTTATATCTCACAAAGGGAGGATGTGAGAGAAATGAAACAAAGGGCATCTGGAAGCGTCTGAAAGGGTCTGTTTTATATTTGGAGTTCAGCTTTGTAGCTGTTATGGAAAAAAAAAACTAACAGCTGCAGGTGTGTGTAGGGTGTCTTCAGAAACATCTCTCTGCCCTGATCAATGATATATCTGAATGGCAGCTCTGTAATGCTCCTATCCACCACAAGAGGATGACAAAAGTGTCACATTTTCACCTTTTGGAGGGGCATATCTCTATGATGGAAAATCATAGAGATGTGGTTCAAAGACTGTCGGAAAGCCTTCACCGAGGGCTACAACATATCCCAGACTGAAGTATGTACAAGCAGATTTGGGACAAAAGGTGGCTCAACCGACACAAGAATTTGAGCAGTTGTAGAGCTCAAAGAACCTATCACAACTATGTTGAAACGAACCGTGTAGATTTAGGGGTTGCAGAGAAATAAACAGCTGAAAATGGTCACATTTTTCATGTAAAGATTGAAATTTGGAATTCTGGGAGCAACTTTGGGGTCTCGTAACGGGAATATGGGAAGGTTAAGGGCCCTATAACTTTGACCTTGGAAAGAGTCCATTGTGTGTGCCAATATACATCAAGCACACTTCAATAGCTCAAAGTATAAATTTTCATGATTTTTGCCCCCAGCCTCCTGTGGGGCTCATTTTGGCCTCTCAGCCGGTCGGACGGCAGAGCGGGGGATGGGCAGATTAGTGGCTCCCTTATAGGTCGTATTAGAGACTTGAACAAGGTGTCGTTAGAAAGGTCTTAGTAACCTGAGTGCAGACATCCAAGAATGGTGGCTCTGTGACTTTCCAGGACACCACCAGGGGGCACCAAAAGTTGGAATTTCCAAATTTTGAGGGCTTATATCTCACAAAGGGAGAATGTGAGAGAAATGAAACAAAGGGCATCTGGAAGCGTCTGAAAGGGTCTGTTTTATATTTGGAGTTCAGCTTTGTAGCTGTTATGGAAAAAAAAAACTAACAGCTGCAAGTGTGTGTAGGGTGTCTTCAGAAACGTCTCTCTGCCCTGATCAATGATATATCTGAATGGCAGCTCTGTAATGCCCCTATCCACCACAAGAGGATGACAAAAGTGTCACATTTTCACCTTTTGGAGGGGCATATCTCCATGATGGAAAATCATAGAGATGTGGTTCAAAGACTGTCGGAAAGCCTTCACCGAGGGCTACAACATATCCCAGACTGAAGTATGTCCAAGCAGGTTTGGGACAAAAGGTGGCTCAACCGACACAAGAATTTGAGCAGTTGTAGAGCTCAAAGAACCTATCACAACTATGTTGAAACGAACCATGTAGATTTAGGGGTTGCAGAGAAATAAACAGCTGAAAATGGTCACATTTTTCATGTAAAGATTGAAATTTGGAATTCTGGGAGCAACTTTGGGGTCTCGTAACGGGAATATGGGAAGGTTAAGGGCCCTATAACTTTGACCTTGGAAAGAGTCCATTGTGTGTGCCAATATACATCAAGCACACTTCAATAGCTCAAAGTATAAATTTTCATGATTTTTGCCCCCAGCCTCCTGTGGGGCTCATTTTGGCCTCTCAGCCGGTCGGACGGCAGAGCGGGGGATGGGCAGATTAGTGGCTCCCTTATAGGTCGTATTAGAGACTTGAACAAGGTGTCGTTAGAAAGGTCTCAGTAACCTGAGTGCAGACATCCAAGAATGGTGGCTCTGTGACTTTCCAGGACACCACCAGGGGGCACCAAAAGTTGGAATTTCCAAATTTTGAGGGCTTATATCTCACAAAGGAAGGATGTGAGAGAAATGAAACAAAGGGCATCTGGAAGCGTCTGAAAGGGTCTGTTTTATATTTGGAGTTCAGCTTTGTAGCTGTTATGGAAAAAAAAAAACTAACAGCTGCAAGTGTGTGTAGGGTGTCTTCAGAAACGTCTCTCTGCCCTGATCAATGATATATCTGAATGGCAGCTCTGTAATGCTCCTATCCACCACAAGAGGATGACAAAAGTGTCACATTTTCACCTTTTGGAGGGGCATATCTCCATGATGGAAAATCATAGAGATGTGGTTCAAAGACTGTCGGAAAGCCTTCACCGAGGGCTACAACATATCCCAGACTGAAGTATGTCCAAGCAGGTTTGGGACAAAAGGTGGCTCAACTGACACAAGAATTTGAGCAGTTGTAGAGCTCAAAGAACCTATCACAACTGTGTTGAAACAAACCATGTGGGTTTAAGGGTTGCGGAAAAATAAACTATTAAAAATTGTCACATTGGTAATGTAATAGATTAAAAATTGGAATTTAGGAAACGTGTTTTGGGTCTCTTAGCAGAGATCTCTCAAGCTATAGGTGCCTCTTTCTGTTCAATATTTGGTGCTAAAACACTTAAAAAGCAGCCTACCACATCTCTGCTTCTTTCTGGGGCAAAGGTCAAACCAAATAAGCTTGCTCTTTGGCTATATTTTAGCTCCCGTACAATGTACGAGATGGGTTTTGATACCGTTGAAATCGGGATGACCTCGTAAATGACATAGTGAAATTTGGTGATCCTACATGCCCTGCAAGGGGGTTTACAGGGGCCCAAGACACCTCCCCATTGACAACGCATTGAGAAGAATCGAGTGTAAAATAGGCCATAACTCCTGATTGGAACAGGCCCGAGGCACCAGATTTCATGTGTCAATATCTAAGCGGGCCTACAACAAATATACCAAGTCGAATTAGACCCAACACCTTTGTAAGGCAACTTTACCAACCCTCGATTTGGCCTGACATATGGTCTTGGTGTCAAAAGTGCTTCATGGACACTTAGGCTGATTTTGAGAGGGCACGAGACAAGCACTTGACCAAATTTGACATATTTTATATCAAACGGCATCTACTCATTGCAAGTAACACGAATATGCTGGTCCTGTCATGATTACATCTTCCTATCCAATGTTACACACAAAACAGTGGTGGGACACCAGAATGTCACATAAATGCTGAAAGGTTTAGTTTATAACTACCAGCAGGGAGAGGATACAGACACTATTTATTTTGTGGATGAACGTTGAGGGGTTAGGAATAAATCTTGAAAGTTTGGTAGCGATTGGTTAAGATGAAGTTACCTAAATGAGGCTTCAAATGTCAGAATCTCACCAGGTTCATCAGTATCTTTTAAAAATTGTGCCTTAAGACCCATTTTTTTTGCACAGAAGGTCCTAGGGTCACTATATTTTTCATAGAAGAACCTTAGGGTGTTGGAAGTGAATCCTGAACATATTGGAGCCGTTGGTCAAGGTCAAGGTACAAAAAAGAGGCTTCAAATGTCAAAATCACACCAGGATCGACAGGTTCTTATAAAACTGGAGTGTGTTGAGACCCAAAACTTCACAACGGAAAGGTGCAGGGTCACCAAATTTGCTTCACAGAATCTGTAGATGTTGGGCAGGAAATCCTGAAAGTTTGGCAGCAATTGGTTAAGGATAGGTTACCTAAATGAGGCTTCAAATGTCAGAATCACGCCAGGTTTGACCCCTTTTGGTTTCAAAATCAAGTGTGTTGAGACCCATAACGTCTCAAAGGACGGGTGCAGGATCACCAAATTTGCTGTGTGGAAGCTGTACATGTTGGGGATCAATGCCTGAAATTTTGGTAGCAATTGGTTAAGGTTATGCTACCTAAATGAGGCTTCAAATGTCAGAATCACGCCAGGTTTGACCCGTTTTTTTCGTTTCAAAATCAAGTGTGTTGAGACCCGTAACTTCTCAACTGAAGGGTGTAGGATCACCAAATTTGCTGTGTGGAAGCTGTACATGTTGGGGAAGAATGCCTGAAATTGTGGTAGCAATTGGTTAAGGTTATGCTACCTAAATGATGCGTCAAATGTCAGAATCACGCCTGGTTTGACCCGTTTTTTTCGTTTCAAAATCAAGTGTGTTGAGACCCATAACTTCTCAACAGAAGGGTGTAGGATCACCAAATTTGCTGTGTGGAAGCTGTACATGTTGGGGAAGAAGGCCTGAAAGTTTGGTAGCAATTGGTTAAGGTTATGCTACCTAAATGAGGCTTCAAATGTCAGAATCACGCCAGGTTTGACCCGTTTTTTTCGTTTCAAAATCAAGTGTGTTGAGACCCATAACCTCTCAACAGAAGGTCCTACAGTCACCAAACTTACAGTGCACAAAGTCTACACTATGTTGAAGAAACCCTGACATTTTGGTGGTGGTAGCCCTATGTTAAGGTGCCAAGATGGCTGCCCAAACATTAGTCCGCCCCCAGGTTTTACTGAAGAAATGGTTCAGTCTAAAGGGGTACACTTTATGTTTATTGGTGACTGTTTTGCAGGCACTTAGAATGTCAAGGTACCACCCCTCTACATTCTTCCAAAGAAGGGTTATTACATACTTCCATATTCCAAATGTTCAGTTATGACCACATGACCAATTTCCAAATTTTCATTTACGAAACCTATACATTTTCTAGATTTGGAAATCTTCAAATCCTTATTGTTTTTAAAAAATTGATTAATGTAGCTTCTAAGGATGATTTCCTAAAATTTACTGCACATCCCATCAATATTTAGTGCTCAAACACTTATAAAGCCGTTCGATTCTTTCTGGGGCAAATGTCAGAACAATTAAGCTGGCTTTTTGGCTACATTTTGGCTCCCGTGCTACCTAAGAAGTTGGTTTCAGTACCGTTGCAATTGGGGTGATCTTGTGAATGACATATGTAAATGTGGTAGTTGTACATGCTTGTTAAGAGGGTTTACAAACCCCCAAGACACCTCCCCATTGACAGCGCATTGAGAAGAATCGAGTGGAAAATAGGCCATTACTCCTGATTGGAACAGGCCCGAGGCACCAGATTTCATGTGTAAATATCTGAGTGGGCCTACAACAAATATATCAAGTCGAATTAGACCCAACACCTTTGTAAGGCAACTTTACCAACCCTCGGATTGGCCTGACATATGGTCTTGGGGTCCAAAGTGCTTCATGGACACTTAGGCTGATTTTGAGAGGGCACGAGACAAGCACTTGACCAAATTTGACATATTTTATATTAAACGGCATCTACTCATTGCCAGTAACACAAATATGCTGGTCCTGTCATGATTGCATCTTCCTATCCAATGTTACACGCAAAACAGTGGTGGGACACCAGAATGTCACATAAATGCTGAAAGGTTTAGTTTATAAATACCAGCAGGGAGAGGATACAGACACTATTTATTTTGTGGATGAACGTTGAGGGGTTAGGAATAAATCCTGAAAGTTTGGTAGCGATTGGTTAAGATGAAGTTACCTAAATGAAGTTTCAAATGTCAGAATCTCAGGTTAGAGTGGTTCTTGTAAAATTGGAGTGTGTTGAGACCCATAACCTCACAACAGAAGGGTGCAGGGTCACCATATTTGCTGTGGGGAACATGTAGATGTTGGGTAAGAAATCCTGAAAGTTTGGTAGCAATTGGTTAAGGTTAAGCTACCTAAATGAGGCTTCAAATGTCAAAATCACACCAGGATCGACAGGTTCTTATAAAATTGGAGTGTGTTGAGACCCAAAACGTCACAACGGAAAGGTGCAGGGTCACCAAATTTGCTTCACAGAAGCTGTAGATGTTGGGCAGGAAATCCTGAAAGTTTAGCAGCAATTGGTTAAGGATAGGTTACCTAAATGAGGCTTCAAATGTCAGAATCACGCCAGGTTTGACCCCTTTTGGTTTCAAAATAAAGCGTGTTGAGACCCGTAACTTCTCAACAGAAGGGTGCAGGATCACCACATTTTCTGTGTGGACACTGCACACGTTGGGCAGGACATCCTGAAAGTTTGGTAGCAATTGGTTAAGGTTAAGTTACCTAAATGAGGCTTCAAATGTCAGAATCACGCCAGGTTTGACCCGTTTTTTTTGGTGCGGGGTCACCAAATTTGGTCTGCAGAAGCTGTAGATGTTTGGCAAGAACTCCTGAAAGTTTGGTAGCAATTGGTTAAGGATAAGTTACCTAAATGAGGCTTCAAATGTCAGAATTTCACCAGGTTCATTAGTATCTTTTAAAAATAGAGTCTTAAGACCCATTTGTTTTGCACAGAAGGTCCTAGGGTCACCATATTTTTCATAGAAGAACCATAGGGTGGTGGAAGTGAATCCTGAACATATTGGAGCTGTTGGTCAAGGTCAAGGTACAAAAAAGAGGCTTCAGATGTCAAAATCACACCAGGATCGACAGGTTCTTATAAAACTGGAGTGCGTTGAGACCCAAAACTTCACAAAAGAAGAGTGCAAGATCACCAACTTTGGTGTGCACATGCAGTAGATGTTCGGCAAGACATTCTGAAAGTGTGGCAGCAATTGGTTTTCGGTTAAGTTACCTAAATGAGGCTTCAAATGTCAGAATCACGCCAGGTTTGACCCCTTTTGGTTTCAAAATCAAGCGTGTTGAGACCCGTAACTTCTCAACAGAAGGGTGCAGGATCACCACATTTGCTGTGTGGAAGCTGTACACGTTGGGCAGGAAATCCTGAAAGTTTGGTAGCAATTGGTTAAGGGTAAGTTACCTAAATGAAGCTTCAAATGTCAGAATAACACCAGGTTTGACCTGTATTTTCCGTTTCAAAGTCAAGTGTGTTAGGGTTAGGTTAAGGCAAGAACACCACCTGAGGATCGGTCAGTCGGCAAATAACTCGTGAACGGAAAGTGGTAGAGGGATGGAACCAGTGTCTAGGGGGGGGTTTTGGGGGGTTCCGGACGTCCCAGTGAAGACCCCATGTCGATAGCACTTACGGTTCCCGAGATAGTCCAAAATTGGGCAAAAAGGATCGGTCGCTGAGGACATAAGTCTCCGTAGGATGGTCCGACAGGGCTGTGAGTTTGCCCAGATGCTCAGTTCCTCGTGGCGAGTAGATAGACACCCTACATGGCCTATTTCTGAGAGGTGGGAGGATTGGTCGCTTTTTGTCCCAAGTGTTTAGAGTGTGGTAAAGTGTGGGAAAAGCGGTTGTGGGCGTGTGTGAGGGCCAGTAGGCGTTCCTGTGCGTGATTGTGAGTGTCCAAGTGTGGGTTGGTGTGTCCAAGTGTGAGTGGGTTAGTGCAAGTGTGTGAGTGGGTGGTTCCAAGTGTGAGTGGGTGGGTGAGTGGGTGTGTCCTGAAGTGAGTGGGAGTGTCCAAGTGTTAGTGGTAGTTTGGGTTAGGGTTAGGGTTAGGGTTAGGGTTAGGGTTAGGGTTTAGGGTTAGGGTTAGGGTTAGGGTTAGGGTTAGGGTTAGGGTTAGGGTTAGGGTTAGGTTAAGGCAAGAACACCACCTGAGGATCGGTCAGTCGGCAAATAACTCGTGAACGGAAAGTGGTAGAGGGATGGAACCAGTGTCTAGGGGGGGGTTTTGGGGGGTTCCGGACGTCCCAGTGAAGACCCCATGTCGATAGCACTTACGGTTCCCGAGATAGTCCAAAATTGGGCAAAAAGGATCGGTCGCTGAGGACATAAGTCTCCGTAGGATGGTCCGACAGGGCTGGGAGTTTGCCCAGATGCTCAGTTCCTCGTGGCGAGTAGATAGACACCCTACATGGCCTATTTCTGAGAGGTGGGAGGATCGGTCGCTTTTTGTCCCAAGTGTTTAGAGTGTGGTAAAGTGTGGGAAAAGCGGTTGTGGGCGTGTGTGAGGGCCAGTAGGCGTTCCTGTGCGTGATTGTGAGTGTCCAAGTGTGGGTTGGTGTGTCCAAGTGTGAGTGGGTTAGTGCAAGTGTGTGAGTGGGTGGTTCCAAGTGTGAGTGGGTGGTTGAGTGGGTGTGTCCTGAAGTGAGTGGGAGTGTCCAAGTGTTAGTGGTAGTTTGCCAGCAGTCCTGTGACCTTAGGTTTAGTAAAAAGGGTCATGTGAGGTGATAGATGAGTGTTTTGGGTTTAAAAGAGGTGAAGTAGGTGTTTTGAGGTGACTTGACCTTTGGTGACCTTTGTCCGTAACTCTTGAAGTGAGCGTGTTAGAGAGTTGGGAGTAGCAGGGTTGGATCGGGCTCGAAGAGCTCTATAAGATATGTGAAAATGAAGTTTGTAGTGTTTGTCTTTGATATTGATCTCCACTATGAAGAAGGGTGTTGGGTGCGAAGGACCTGAGAGGCTGTTGTGGGAGTGTGCGAGGGTTGTGAACTTTGGCACGGTAGGTGGTAGGATGACAAGTGAGGCATGTATGGAAAGGCCTTGTCTCCCTGAGTGTGGCTGCAGTGGAATGGTGTGTGCAAGTGGTTCCACTTTGCTGCTAGAAGGGGTGAAAGTTGTGGAAATTTGAGTGTCTTTTAATTTTTCATTTGCTTATAGTAAGGGGTAGAGGTATGAAAGTAGTATATTGGGGTACTGTAGGTGAGTCCGAATGACATATATTTTGTTGGTTTCCGTAGGCCTTTTAGAACCTGTAGATTGGGCATAACTTGGGATAGAAAGGTGGGATTGAGGCAAGGACATGGTGGTTGTATTTGGCATGGGTTGCCGAGTTGTTTGAGTACAAACATGACTCCATTTGGAGACATAAGTACTTTATTATGGGGCCCCTTTGTGTTGTTGTATCTGTGTGTAGGAAGGTGCTATGGAGCTGGGAGGTGGTTCCTGGTGCTCAGGGGGTCCCCCTGAGTAAAAGGAGAGGTGACATGGGTGGGTAGAAAGTGCTTCCTGAAATGGTCCATAATGAGTGAAAGTGTGAGTGGGTGAGTGGGTGTGTCAAAGTGTGAGTGGGTGAGTGGGTGTGTCAAAGTGTGAGTGGGTGTGTCCTAAAGTGAGTGGGTGTGGCTAAGTGGGAGTGTCTAAGTGTGAGTGGGTGTGGCTAAGTGTGAGTGGGATTGTCTAAGTGTGAGTGGGTGTGTCCTAAGTGAGTGGGTGTGGCTAAGTGGGAGTGGGTGTGGCTAAGTGGGAGTGGGTGTGGCTAAGTGAGTGGGTGTGGCTAAGTGTGAGTGGGTGTGTCCTGGGTGAGTGGGTGTGGCCAAGTCCTGTGACCTTAGGGTTAGTAAAAAGCATCATGTGAGGTGATAGATAGTGTGAGTGGGTGTGTCCTAAAGTGAGGGCTAGGGTTAGGGTTAGGGCTAGGGTTAGGGGTTAGGGGTTAGGGGTTAGGGGGTTAGGGTTAGGGTTAGGGTTAGGGTTAGGGTTAGGGTTAGGGTTAGGGTTAGGGTTAGGGTTAGGGTTAGGGTTAGGGGTTAGGGTTAGGGTTAGGGTTAGGGGGTTAGGGTTAGGGTTAGGGTTAGGGTTAGGGTTAGGGTTAGGGTTAGGGTTAGGGTTAGGGTTAGGGTTAGGGTTAGGGTTAGGGTTAGGGTTAGGGTTAGGGTTAGGGTTAGGGTTAGGGTTAGGGTTAGGGTTAGGGTTAGGGTTAGGGTTAGGGTTAGGGTTAGGGTTAGGGTTAGGGTTAGGGTTAGGGTTAGGGTTAGGGTTAGGGTTAGGTAAGGGGATGAAAGCCAAAAAAAAAGTTTGCACGTTCTCAATAACTCGAAAAGTAAAAGTCCTAGGGAGCTGAAAGTTGGGCTGTAGCACCCTCTAGGGGGGCCCCAGGTACCCTGTGAATTTGGTGGATGTAGCCCCTTCCTTTGACATAGCTGCCATAGACACCCACTGATTGAAAAAAGTTGCACGTTCTCAATTACTCGAAAAGTATAAGTGGTAGATGGACCAAAGTTGGTGTGTATACTCCCCTGGGGGGCTGCCAGGTCCCCAGGAAGTTTGGCGTCTCTAGGTGACTCCCTTCATATAGCTGCCATAGACTCCCATTGATTTTGGGGCCAAGTCCAAGTCTGGGTAGGAAGGTGGTATGGAGTTGGGAGTTGGTTCTTGGTGCTCAGGGGGTCCCCCTGAGTAAAAGGAGGGGTGACATGCCGGGGTCCTTGAACCTTTGTGAAATGTTGAAAAATGGGTGCAAGTGTGGGCGTGGCCAAGTGTGAGAGGTGTATGGCAGAGTGTTGTGGGGTGTGATTGTGGGTGTTTAAGAGTGTGTTGTGTATCAAAGTGTGAGTGGGTGGTTCCAAGTGTGTGAGTGGGTGGGTGAGTGGGTGTGTCCTGAAGTGAGTGGGTGTGTCCTAAGGGGTGATTGGGTGGGTGAATATGAGCAAGTGTTAGTGGTAGTTTGCCAGCAGTCCTGTGACCTTAGGTTTAGTAAAAAGGGTCATGTGAGGTGATAGATGAGTGTTTTGGGTTTAAAAGAGGTGAAGTAGGTGTTTTGAGGTGACTTGACCTTTGGTGACCTTTGTCCGTAACTCTTGAAGTGAGCGTGTTAGAGAGTTGGGAGTAGCAGGGTTGGATCGGGCTCGAAGAGCTCTATAAGATATGTGAAAATGAAGTTTGTAGTGTTTGTCTTTGATATTGATCTCCACTATGAAGAAGGGTGTTGGGTGCGAAGGACCTGAGAGGCTGTTGTGGGAGTGTGCGAGGGTTGTGAACTTTGGCACGGTAGGTGGTAGGATGACAAGTGAGGCATGTATGGAAAGGCCTTGTCTCCCTGAGTGTGTCTGCAGTGGAATGGTGTGTGCAAGTGGTTCCACTTTGCTGCTAGAAGGGGTGAAAGTTGTGGAAATTTGAGTGTCTTTTAATTTTTCATTTGCTTATAGTAAGGGGTAGAGGTATGAAAGTAGTATATTGGGGTACCGTAGGTGAGTCCGAATGACATATATTTCGTTGGTTTCCGTAGGCCTTTTAGAACCTGTAGATTGGGCATAACTTGGGATAGAAAGGTGGGATTGAGGCAAGGACATGGTGGTTGTATTTGTCATGGGATGCCGAGTTGTTTGAGTACAAACATGACTCCATTTGGAGACATAAGTACTTTATTATGGGGCCCCTTTGTGTTGTTGTATCTGTGGGTAGGAAGGTGCTATGGAGCTGGGAGGTGGTTCCTGGTGCTCAGGGGGTCCCCCTGAGTAAAAGGACACCTGACATGGGTGGGTAGAAAGCCCTTCCTGAAATGGTCCATAATGAGTGAAAGTGTGAGTGGGTGAGTGGGTGTGTCAAAGTGTGAGTGGGTGAGTGGGTGTGTCAAAGTGTGAGTGGGTGTGTCCTAAAGTGAGTGGGTGTGTCCTAAAGTGAGTGGGTGTGGCTAAGTGGGAGTGTCTAAGTGTGAGTGGGTGTGGCTAAGTGTGAGTGGGAGTGTCTAAGTGTGAGTGGGTGTGGCTAAGTGTGAGTGGGAGTGTCTAAGTGTGAGTGGGTGTGGCTAAGTGTGAGTGGGAGTGTCTAAGTGTGAGTGGGTGTGTCTAAGTGTGAGTGGGTGTGTCCTGGGTGAGTGGGTGTGGCCAAGGGTTAGGGTTAGGGTTAGGGGGTTAGGGTTAGGGTTAGGTTAAGGCAAGAACACCACCTGAGGATCGGTCAGTCGGCAAATAACTCGTGAACGGAAAGTGGTAGAGGGATGGAACCAGTGTCTAGGGGGGGGTTTTGGGGGGTTCCGGACGTCCCAGTGAAGACCCCATGTCGATAGCACTTACGGTTCCCGAGATAGTCCAAAATTGGGCAAAAAGGATCGGTCGCTGAGGACATAAGTCTCCGTAGGATGGTCCGACAGGGCTGGGAGTTTGCCCAGATGCTCAGTTCCTCGTGGCGAGTAGATAGACACCCTACATGGCCTATTTCTGAGAGGTGTGAGGATCGGTCGCTTAGGGTTAGGGTTAGGGTTAGGGTTAGGTTAAGGCAAGAACACCACCTGAGGATCGGTCAGTCGGCAAATAACTCGTGAACGGAAAGTGGTAGAGGGATGGAACCAGTGTCTAGGGGGGGGTTTTGGGGGGTTCCGGACGTCCCAGTGAAGACCCCATGTCGATAGCACTTACGGTTCCCGAGATAGTCCAAAATTGGGCAAAAAGGATCGGTCGCTGAGGACATAAGTCTCCGTAGGATGGTCCGACAGGGCTGGGAGTTTGCCCAGATGCTCAGTTCCTCGTGGCGAGTAGATAGACACCCTACATGGCCTATTTCTGAGAGGTTAAGGCAAGAACACCACCTGAGGATCGGTCAGTCGGCAAATAACTCGTGAACGGAAAGTGGTAGAGGGATGGAACCAGTGTCTAGGGGGGGGTTTTGGGGGGTTCCGGACGTCCCAGTGAAGACCCCATGTCGATAGCACTTACGGTTCCCGAGATAGTCCAAAATTGGGCAAAAAGGATCGGTCGCTGAGGACATAAGTCTCCGTAGGATGGTCCGATAGGGCTGGGAGTTTGCCCAGATGCTCAGTTCCTCGTGGCGAGTAGATAGACACCCTACATGGCCTATTTCTGAGAGGTGTGAGGATCGGTCGCTTTTTGTCCCAAGTGTTTAGAGTGTGGTAAAGTGTGGGAAAAGCGGTTGTGGGCGTGTGTGAGGGCCAGTAGGCGTTCCTGTGCGTGATTGTGAGTGTCCAAGTGTGGGTTGGTGTGTCCAAGTGTGAGTGGGTTAGTGCAAGTGTGTGAGTGGGTGGGTGAGTGGGTGTGTCCTGAAGTGAGTGGGAGTGTCCAAGTGTTAGTGGTAGTTTGCCAGCAGTCCTGTGACCTTAGGTTTAGTAAAAAGGGTCATGTGAGGTGATAGATGAGTGTTTTGGGTTTAAAAGAGGTGAAGTAGGTGTTTTGAGGTGACTTGACCTTTGGTGACCTTTGTCCGTAACTCTTGAAGTGAGCGTGTTAGAGAGTTGGGAGTAGCAGGGTTGGATCGGGCTCGAAGAGCTCTATAAGATATGTGAAAATTAAGTTTGTAGTGTTTGTCTTTGATATTGATCTCCACTATGAAGAAGGGTGTTGGGTGCGAAGGAC
Organism: Girardinichthys multiradiatus; assembly: GCF_021462225.1. Taxonomy (NCBI): domain Eukaryota; kingdom Metazoa; phylum Chordata; class Actinopteri; order Cyprinodontiformes; family Goodeidae; genus Girardinichthys; species Girardinichthys multiradiatus. The sequence goes on from NC_061815.1 coordinate 51,960,182, forward strand.
CTGAGAGGCTGTTGTGGGAGTGTGCGAGGGTTGTGAACTTTGGCACGGTAGGTGGTAGGATGACAAGTGAGGCATGTATGGAAAGGCCTTGTCTCCCTGAGTGTGGCTGCAGTGGAATGGTGTGTGCAAGTGGTTCCACTTTGCTGCTAGAAGGGGTGAAAGTTGTGTAAATTTGAGTGTCTTTTAATTTTTCATTTGCTTATAGTAAGGGGTAGAGGTATGAAAGTAGTATATTGGGGTACTGTAGGTGAGTCCGAATGACATATATTTCGTTGGTTTCCGTAGGCCTTTTAGAACCTGTAGATTGGGCATAACTTGGGATAGAAAGGTGGGATTGAGGCAAGGACATGGTGGTTGTATTTGGCATGGGATGCCGAGTTGTTTGAGTACAAACATGACTCCATTTGGAGACATAAGTACTTTATTATGGGGCCCTTTTGTGTTGTTGTATCTGTGGGTAGGAAGGTGCTATGGAGCTGGGAGGTGGTTCCTGGTGCTCAGGGGGTCCCCCTGAGTAAAAGGAGAGGTGACATGGGTGGGTAGAAAGCGCTTCCTGAAATGGTCCATAATGAGTGAAAGTGTGAGTGGGTGAGTGGGTGTGTCAAAGTGTGAGTGGGTGAGTGGGTGTGTCAAAGTGTGAGTGGGTGTGTCCTAAAGTGAGTGGGTGTGGCTAAGTGGGAGTGTCTAAGTGTGAGTGGGTGTGGCTAAGTGTGAGTGGGAGTGTCTAAGTGTGAGTGGGTGTGTCCTAAGTGAGTGGGTGTGGCTAAGTGGGAGTGGGTGTGGCTAAGTGGGAGTGGGTGTGTCCTAAGTGAGTGGGTTAGGGTTAGGGTTAGGGGTTAGGGTTAGGGTTAGGGTTAGGGTTAGGGTTAGGGTTAGGGGGTTAGGGTTAGGGTTAGGGTTAGGGTTAGGGTTAGGGTTAGGGTTAGGGGGTTAGGGTTAGGGTTAGGGTTAGGGTTAGGGTTAGGGTAAGGGTTAGGGTTAGGTTAAGGCAAGAACACCACCTGAGGATCGGTCAGTCGGCAAATAACTGGTGAACGGAAAGTGGTAGAGGGATGGAACCAGTGTCTAGGGGGGGGTTTTGGGGGGTTCCGGACGTCCCAGTGAAGACCCCATGTCGATAGCACTTACGGTTCCCGAGATAGTCCAAAATTGGGCAAAAAGGATCGGTCGCTGAGGACATAAGTCTCCGTAGGATGGTCCGACAGGGCTGGGAGTTTGCCCAGATGCTCAGTTCCTCGTGGCGAGTAGATAGACACCCTACATGGCCTATTTCTGAGAGGTGTGAGGATCGGTCGCTTTTTGTCCCAAGTGTTTAGAGTGTGGTAAAGTGTGGGAAAAGCGGTTGTGGGCGTGTGTGAGGGCCAGTAGGCGTTCCTGTGCGTGATTGTGAGTGTCCAAGTGTGGGTTGGTGTGTCCAAGTGTGAGTGGGTTAGTGCAAGTGTGTGAGTGGGTGGGTGAGTGGGTGTGTCCTGAAGTGAGTGGGAGTGTCCAAGTGTTAGTGGTAGTTTGCCAGCAGTCCTGTGACCTTAGGTTTAGTAAAAAGGGTCATGTGAGGTGATAGATGAGTGTTTTGGGTTTAAAAGAGGTGAAGTAGGTGTTTTGAGGTGACTTGACCTTTGGTGACCTTTGTCCGTAACTCTTGAAGTGAGCGTGTTAGAGAGTTGGGAGTAGCAGGGTTGGATCGGGCTCGAAGAGCTCTATAAGATATGTGAAAATTAAGTTTGTAGTGTTTGTCTTTGATATTGATCTCCACTATGAAGAAGGGTGTTGGGTGCGAAGGACCTGAGAGGCTGTTGTGGGAGTGTGCGAGGGTTGTGAACTTTGGCACGGTAGGTGGTAGGATGACAAGTGAGGCATGTATGGAAAGGCCTTGTCTCCCTGAGTGTGGCTGCAGTGGAATGGTGTGTGCAAGTGGTTCCACTTTGCTGCTAGAAGGGGTGAAAGTTGTGTAAATTTGAGTGTCTTTTAATTTTTCATTTGCTTATAGTAAGGGGTAGAGGTATGAAAGTAGTATATTGGGGTACTGTAGGTGAGTCCGAATGACATATATTTCGTTGGTTTCCGTAGGCCTTTTAGAACCTGTAGATTGGGCATAACTTGGGATAGAAAGGTGGGATTGAGGCAAGGACATGGTGGTTGTATTTGGCATGGGATGCCGAGTTGTTTGAGTACAAACATGACTCCATTTGGAGACATAAGTACTTTATTATGGGGCCCTTTTGTGTTGTTGTATCTGTGGGTAGGAAGGTGCTATGGAGCTGGGAGGTGGTTCCTGGTGCTCAGGGGGTCCCCCTGAGTAAAAGGAGAGGTGACATGGGTGGGTAGAAAGCCCTTCCTGAAATGGTCCATAATGAGTGAAAGTGTGAGTGGGTGAGTGGGTGTGTCAAAGTGTGAGTGGGTGAGTGGGTGTGTCAAAGTGTGAGTGGGTGTGTCCTAAAGTGAGTGGGTGTGGCTAAGTGGGAGTGTCTAAGTGTGAGTGGGTGTGGCTAAGTGTGAGTGGGAGTGTCTAAGTGTGAGTGGGTGTGTCCTAAGTGAGTGGGTGTGGCTAAGTGGGAGTGGGTGTGGCTAAGTGGGAGTGGGTGTGTCCTAAGTGAGTGGGTTAGGGTTAGGGTTAGGGGTTAGGGTTAGGGTTAGGGTTAGGGTTAGGGTTAGGGTTAGGGGGTTAGGGTTAGGGTTAGGGTTAGGGTTAGGGTTAGGGTTAGGGTTAGGGTTAGGGTTAGGGTTAGGGTTAGGGTTAGGGTTAGGGTTAGGGTTAGGTTAAGGCAAGAACACCACCTGAGGATCGGTCAGTCGGCAAATAACTCGTGAACGGAAAGTGGTAGAGGGATGGAACCAGTGTCTAGGGGGGGGTTTTGGGGGGCTCCGGACGTCCCAGTGAAGACCCCATGTCGATAGCACTTACGGTTCCCGAGATAGTCCAAAATTGGGCAAAAAGGATCGGTCGCTGAGGACATAAGTCTCCGTAGGATGGTCCGACAGGGCTGGGAGTTTGCCCAGATGCTCAGTTCCTCGTGGCGAGTAGATAGACACCCTACATGGCCTATTTCTGAGAGGTTAAGGCAAGAACACCACCTGAGGATCGGTCAGTCGGCAAATAACTGGTGAACGGAAAGTGGTAGAGGGATGGAACCAGTGTCTAGGGGGGGGTTTGGGGGGGTTCCGGACGTCCCAGTGAAGACCCCATGTCGATAGCACTTACGGTTCCCGAGATAGTCCAAAATTGGGCAAAAAGGATCGGTCGCTGAGGACATAAGTCTCCGTAGGATGGTCCGACAGGGCTGGGAGTTTGCCCAGATGCTCAGTTCCTCGTGGCGAGTAGATAGACACCCTACATGGCCTATTTCTGAGAGGTGTGAGGATCGGTCGCTTTTTGTCCCAAGTGTTTAGAGTGTGGTAAAGTGTGGGAAAAGCGGTTGTGGGCGTGTGTGAGGGCCAGTAGGCGTTCCTGTGCGTGATTGTGAGTGTCCAAGTGTGGGTTGGTGTGTCCAAGTGTGAGTGGGTTAGTGCAAGTGTGTGAGTGGGTGGGTGAGTGGGTGTGTCCTGAAGTGAGTGGGAGTGTCCAAGTGTTAGTGGTAGTTTGCCAGCAGTCCTGTGACCTTAGGTTTAGTAAAAAGGGTCATGTGAGGTGATAGATGAGTGTTTTGGGTTTAAAAGAGGTGAAGTAGGTGTTTTGAGGTGACTTGACCTTTGGTGACCTTTGTCCGTAACTCTTGAAGTGAGCGTGTTAGAGAGTTGGGAGTAGCAGGGTTGGATCGGGCTCGAAGAGCTCTATAAGATATGTGAAAATGAAGTTTGTAGTGTTTGTCTTTGATATTGATCTCCACTATGAAGAAGGGTGTTGGGTGCGAAGGACCTGAGAGGCTGTTGTGGGAGTGTGCGAGGGTTGTGAACTTTGGCACGGTAGGTGGTAGGATGACAAGTGAGGCATGTATGGAAAGGCCTTGTCTCCCTGAGTGTGGCTGCAGTGGAATGGTGTGTGCAAGTGGTTCCACTTTGCTGCTAGAAGGGGTGAAAGTTGTGTAAATTGGAGTGTCTTTTAATTTTTCATTTGCTTATAGTAAGGGGTAGAGGTATGAAAGTAGTATATTGGGGTACTGTAGGTGAGTACGAATGACATATATTTTGTTGGTTTCCGTAGGCCTTTTAGAACCTGTAGATTGGGCATAACTTGGGATAGAAAGGTGGGATTGAGGCAAGGACATGGTGGTTGTATTTGTCATGGGATGCCGAGTTGTTTGAGTACAAACATGACTCCATTTGGAGACATAAGTACTTTATTATGGTGCCCCTTTGTGTTGTTGTATCTGTGGGTAGGAAGGTGCTATGGAGCTGGGAGGTGGTTCCTGGTGCTCAGGGGGTCCCCCTGAGTAAAAGGAGAGGTGACATGGGTGGGTAGAAAGCGCTTCCTGAAATGGTCCATAATGAGTGAAAGTGTGAGTGGGTGAGTGGGTGTGTCAAAGTGTGAGTGGGTGTGTCCTAAAGTGAGTGGGTGTGTCCTAAAGTGAGTGGGTGTGGCTAAGTGGGAGTGTCTAAGTGGGAGTGGGTGTGTCCTAAGTGAGTGGGTGTGGCCAAGTCCTGTGACCTTAGGGTTAGTAAAAAGCATCATGTGAGGTGATAGATAGTGTGAGTGGGTGTGTCCTAAAGTGAGTGGGTGTGGCTAAGTGGGAGTGTCTAAGTGTGAGTGGGTGTGTCCTAAGTGAGTGGGTGTGGCCAAGTCCTGTGACCTTAGGGTTAGTAAAAAGCATCATGTGAGGTGATAGGGTTAGGGTTAGGGTTAGGGTTAGGGTTAGGGTTAGGGTTAGGGTTAGGGGTTAGGGTTAGGGGTTAGGGTTAGGGTTAGGGTTAGGGTTAGGGTTAGGGTTAGGTTATAGGATAAAAACCAAAAAATGGTTTTGCTCACTAAGAATAACTGAAAAACTAAAGGTGGTAGAGAGCTGAAACTTGGGCTGTAGCACCCTCTAGGGGGCCCCCAGGGACCCTGTGAATTTGGTGGATGTAGCACCTTCCTTTGACATAGCTGCCATAGACTCCCATTCATTTGAAAAATTGCTCACTAAGAATAACTCAAAAACTATGATGCTCATATGGACCAAACTTGGTGTGTATACTCCCCTGGGCCCCCCGCAGGTCTCCAGAAAGTTTGGCGTCTCTAGGTGACTCCCTTCATATAGCTGCCATAGACTCCCATTCATTTGAAAAAGTGCTCACTTAGAATAACTCAAAAACTATGATGCTCATATGGACCAAACTTGGTGTGTATACTCCCCTGGGGGGCTGCCAGGTCTCCAGGAAGTTTGGCGTCTCTAGGTGACTCCCTTCATATAGCTGCCATAGACTCCCATTCATTTGAAAAATTGCTCACTTAGAATAACTCAAAAACTATGATGCTCATATGGACCAAAGTTGGTGTGTATACTCCCCTGGGGGGCTGCCAGGTCCCCAGGAAGTTTGGCGTCTCTAGGTGACTCCCTTCATATAGCTGCCATAGACTCCCATTGATTTTGGGGCCAAGTCCAAGTCTGGGTAGGAAGGTGGTATGGAGTTGGGAGTTGGTTCTTGGTGCTCAGGGGGTCCCCCTGAGTAAAAGGAGGGGTGACATGCCGGGGTCCTTGAACCTTTGTGAAATGTTGAAAAATGGGTGCAAGTGTGGGCGTGGCCAAGTGTGAGAGGTACTTTGCCAGCAGTTCTGTGACCTTAGGTTTAGTAAAAAGGGTCATGTGAGGTGATAGATGAGTGTTTTGGGTTTAAAAGAGGTGAAGTAGGTGTTTTGAGGTGACTTGACCTTTGGTGACCTTTGTCCGTAACTCTTGAAGTGAGCGTGTTAGAGAGTTGGGAGTAGCAGGGTTGGATCGGGCTCGAAGAGCTCTATAAGATATGTGAAAATGAAGTTTGTAGTGTTTGTCTTTGATATTGATCTCCACTATGAAGAAGGGTGTTGGGTGCGAAGGACCTGAGAGGCTGTTGTTGGAGTGTGCGAGGGTTGTGAACTTTGGCACGGCAGGTGGTAGGATGACAAGTGAGGCATGTATGGAAAGGCCTTGTCTCCCTGAGTGTAGCTGCAGTGGAATGGTGTGTGCAAGTGGTTCCACTTTGCTGCTAGAAGGGGTGAAAGTTGTGGAAATTGGAGTGTCTTTTAATTTTTCATTTGCTTATAGTAAGGGGTAGAGGTATGAAAGTAGTATATTGGGGTACCGTAGGTGAGTCCGAATGACATATATTTTGTTTGTTTCCGTAGGCCTTTTAGAACCTGTAGATTGGGCATAACTTGGGATAGAAAGGTGGGATTGAGGCAAGGACATGGTGGTTGTATTTGGCATGGGATGCCGAGTTGTTTGAGTACAAACATGACTCCATTTGGAGACATAAGTACTTTATTATGGTGCCCCTTTGTGTTGTTGTATCTGTGGGTAGGAAGGTGCTATGGAGCTGGGAGGTGGTTCCTGGTGCTCAGGGGGTCCCCCTGAGTAAAAGGAGAGGTGACATGGGTGGGTAGAAAGCGCTTCCTGAAATGGTCCATAATGAGTGAAAGTGTGAGTGGGTGAGTGGGTGTGTCAAAGTGTGAGTGGGTGTGTCCTAAAGTGAGTGGGTGTGTCCTAAAGTGAGTGGGTGTGGCTAAGTGGGAGTGTCTAAGTGGGAGTGGGTGTGTCCTAAGTGAGTGGGTGTGGCCAAGTCCTGTGACCTTAGGGTTAGTAAAAAGCATCATGTGAGGTGATAGATAGTGTGAGTGGGTGTGTCCTAAAGTGAGTGGGTGTGGCTAAGTGGGAGTGTCTAAGTGTGAGTGGGTGTGTCCTAAGTGAGTGGGTGTGGCCAAGTCCTGTGACCTTAGGGTTAGTAAAAAGCATCATGTGAGGTGATAGGGTTAGGGTTAGGGTTAGGGTTAGGGGTTAGGGTTAGGGTTAGGTTAAGGCAAGAACACCAGGGTTAGGGTTAGGGTTAGGGGTTAGGGTTAGGGTTAGGGTTAGGGTAGGGTTAGGGTTAGGGTTAGGGTTAGGGTTAGGGTTAGGGTTAGGGTTAGGGTTAGGGTTAGGGGTTAGGGTTAGGGTTAGGGTTAGGGTTAGGGTTAGGGTTAGGGTTAGGGTTAGGGTTAGGGTTAGGGTTAGGGTTAGGGTTAGGGTTAGGGTTAGGGTTAGGGTTAGGGTTAGGGTTAGGGTTAGGGTTAGGGTTAGGGTTAGGGTTAGGGTTAGGGTTAGGGTTAGGGTTAGGGTTAGGGTTAGGGTTAGGGTTAGGGTTAGGGTTAGGGTTAGGGTTAGGGTTAGGGTTAGGGTTAGGGTTAGGGGTTAGGGTTAGGGTTAGGGGTTAGGGTTAGGGGTTAGGGTTAGGGTTAGGGTTAGGGGTTAGGGTTAGGGTTAGGGTTAGGGTAGGGTTAGGGTTAGGGTTAGGGGGTTAGGGTTAGGGTTAGGGTTAGGTAAGGGGATGAAAGCCAAAAAAAAAGTTTGCACGTTCTCAATAACTCGAAAAGTAAAAGTCCTAGGGAGCTGAAAGTTGGGCTGTAGCACCCTCTAGGGGGGCCCCAGGTACCCTGTGAATTTGGTGGATGTAGCCCCTTCCTTTGACATAGCTGCCATAGACACCCACTGATTGAAAAAAGTTGCACGTTCTCAATTACTCGAAAAGTATAAGTGGTAGATGGACCAAAGTTGGTGTGTATACTCCCCTGGGGGGCTGCCAGGTCCCCAGGAAGTTTGGCGTCTCTAGGTGACTCCCTTCATATAGCTGCCATAGACTCCCATTGATTTTGGGGCCAAGTCCAAGTCTGGGTAGGAAGGTGGTATGGAGTTGGGAGTTGGTTCTTGGTGCTCAGGGGGTCCCCCTGAGTAAAAGGAGGGGTGACATGCCGGGGTCCTTGAACCTTTGTGAAATGTTGAAAAATGGGTGCAAGTGTGGGCGTGGCCAAGTGTGAGAGGTGTATGGCAGAGTGTTGTGGGGTGTGATTGTGGGTGTTTAAGAGTGTGTTGTGTATCAAAGTGTGAGTGGGTGGTTCCAAGTGTGTGAGTGGGTGGGTGAGTGGGTGTGTCCTGAAGTGAGTGGGTGTGTCCTAAGGGGTGATTGGGTGGGTGAATATGAGCAAGTGTTAGTGGTAGTTTGCCAGCAGTCCTGTGACCTTAGGTTTAGTAAAAAGGGTCATGTGAGGTGATAGATGAGTGTTTTGGGTTTAAAAGAGGTGAAGTAGGTGTTTTGAGGTGACTTGACCTTTGGTGACCTTTGTCCGTAACTCTTGAAGTGAGCGTGTTAGAGAGTTGGGAGTAGCAGGGTTGGATCGGGCTCGAAGAGCTCTATAAGATATGTGAAAATGAAGTTTGTAGTGTTTGTCTTTGATATTGATCTCCACTATGAAGAAGGGTGTTGGGTGCGAAGGACCTGAGAGGCTGTTGTGGGAGTGTGCGAGGGTTGTGAACTTTGGCACGGTAGGTGGTAGGATGACAAGTGAGGCATGTATGGAAAGGCCTTGTCTCCCTGAGTGTGTCTGCAGTGGAATGGTGTGTGCAAGTGGTTCCACTTTGCTGCTAGAAGGGGTGAAAGTTGTGGAAATTTGAGTGTCTTTTAATTTTTCATTTGCTTATAGTAAGGGGTAGAGGTATGAAAGTAGTATATTGGGGTACCGTAGGTGAGTCCGAATGACATATATTTTGTTGGTTTCCGTAGGCCTTTTAGAACCTGTAGATTGGGCATAACTTGGGATAGAAAGGTGGGATTGAGGCAAGGACATGGTGGTTGTATTTGTCATGGGATGCCGAGTTGTTTGAGTACAAACATGACTCCATTTGGAGACATAAGTACTTTATTATGGGGCCCCTTTGTGTTGTTGTATCTGTGGGTAGGAAGGTGCTATGGAGCTGGGAGGTGGTTCCTGGTGCTCAGGGGGTCCCCCTGAGTAAAAGGACACCTGACATGGGTGGGTAGAAAGCCCTTCCTGAAATGGTCCATAATGAGTGAAAGTGTGAGTGGGTGAGTGGGTGTGTCAAAGTGTGAGTGGGTGAGTGGGTGTGTCAAAGTGTGAGTGGGTGTGTCCTAAAGTGAGTGGGTGTGTCCTAAAGTGAGTGGGTGTGGCTAAGTGGGAGTGTCTAAGTGTGAGTGGGTGTGGCTAAGTGTGAGTGGGAGTGTCTAAGTGTGAGTGGGTGTGGCTAAGTGTGAGTGGGAGTGTCTAAGTGTGAGTGGGTGTGGCTAAGTGTGAGTGGGAGTGTCTAAGTGTGAGTGGGAGTGTCTAAGTGTGAGTGGGTGTGTCCTGGGTGAGTGGGTGTGGCCAAGGGTTAGGGTTAGGGTTAGGGGGTTAGGGTTAGGGTTAGGTTAAGGCAAGAACACCACCTGAGGATCGGTCAGTCGGCAAATAACTCGTGAACGGAAAGTGGTAGAGGGATGGAACCAGTGTCTAGGGGGGGGTTTTGGGGGGTTCCGGACGTCCCAGTGAAGACCCCATGTCGATAGCACTTACGGTTCCCGAGATAGTCCAAAATTGGGCAAAAAGGATCGGTCGCTGAGGACATAAGTCTCCGTAGGATGGTCCGACAGGGCTGGGAGTTTGCCCAGATGCTCAGTTCCTCGTGGCGAGTAGATAGACACCCTACATGGCCTATTTCTGAGAGGTGTGAGGATCGGTCGCTTAGGGTTAGGGTTAGGGTTAGGGTTAGGTTAAGGCAAGAACACCACCTGAGGATCGGTCAGTCGGCAAATAACTCGTGAACGGAAAGTGGTAGAGGGATGGAACCAGTGTCTAGGGGGGGGTTTTGGGGGGTTCCGGACGTCCCAGTGAAGACCCCATGTCGATAGCACTTACGGTTCCCGAGATAGTCCAAAATTGGGCAAAAAGGATCGGTCGCTGAGGACATAAGTCTCCGTAGGATGGTCCGACAGGGCTGGGAGTTTGCCCAGATGCTCAGTTCCTCGTGGCGAGTAGATAGACACCCTACATGGCCTATTTCTGAGAGGTTAAGGCAAGAACACCACCTGAGGATCGGTCAGTCGGCAAATAACTGGTGAACGGAAAGTGGTAGAGGGATGGAACCAGTGTCTAGGGGGGGGGTTTTGGGGGGGTTCCGGACGTCCCAGTGAAGACCCCATGTCGATAGCACTTACGGTTCCCGAGATAGTCCAAAATTGGGCAAAAAGGATCGGTCGCTGAGGACATAAGTCTCCGTAGGATGGTCCGACAGGGCTGGGAGTTTGCCCAGATGCTCAGTTCCTCGTGGCGAGTAGATAGACACCCTACATGGCCTATTTCTGAGAGGTGTGAGGATCGGTCGCTTTTTGTCCCAAGTGTTTAGAGTGTGGTAAAGTGTGGGAAAAGCGGTTGTGGGCGTGTGTGAGGGCCAGTAGGCGTTCCTGTGCGTGATTGTGAGTGTCCAAGTGTGGGTTGGTGTGTCCAAGTGTGAGTGGGTTAGTGCAAGTGTGTGAGTGGGTGGGTGAGTGGGTGTGTCCTGAAGTGAGTGGGAGTGTCCAAGTGTTAGTGGTAGTTTGCCAGCAGTCCTGTGACCTTAGGTTTAGTAAAAAGGGTCATGTGAGGTGATAGATGAGTGTTTTGGGTTTAAAAGAGGTGAAGTAGGTGTTTTGAGGTGACTTGACCTTTGGTGACCTTTGTCCGTAACTCTTGAAGTGAGCGTGTTAGAGAGTTGGGAGTAGCAGGGTTGGATCGGGCTCGAAGAGCTCTATAAGATATGTGAAAATTAAGTTTGTAGTGTTTGTCTTTGATATTGATCTCCACTATGAAGAAGGGTGTTGGGTGCGAAGGACCTGAGAGGCTGTTGTGGGAGTGTGCGAGGGTTGTGAACTTTGGCACGGTAGGTGGTAGGATGACATGTGAGGCATGTATGGAAAGGCCTTGTCTCCCTGAGTGTGGCTGCAGTGGAATGGTGTGTGCAAGTGGTTCCACTTTGCTGCTAGAAGGGGTGAAAGTTGTGTAAATTTGAGTGTCTTTTAATTTTTCATTTGCTTATAGTAAGGGGTAGAGGTATGAAAGTAGTATATTGGGGTACTGTAGGTGAGTCCGAATGACATATATTTTGTTGGTTTCCGTAGGCCTTTTAGAACCTGTAGATTGGGCATAACTTGGGTTAGAAAGGTGGGATTGAGGCAAGGACATGGTGGTTGTATTTGGCATGGGATGCCGAGTTGTTTGAGTACAAACATGACTCCATTTGGAGACATAAGTACTTTATTATGGGGCCCCTTTGTGTTGTTGTATCTGTGGGTAGGAAGGTGCTATGGAGCTGGGAGGTGGTTCCTGGTGCTCAGGGGCTCCCCCTGAGTAAAAGGAGAGGTGACATGGGTGGGTAGAAAGCGCTTCCTGAAATGGTCCATAATGAGTGAAAGTGTGAGTGGGTGAGTGGGTGTGTCAAAGTGTGAGTGGGTGAGTGGGTGTGTCAAAGTGTGAGTGGGTGTGTCCTAAAGTGAGTGGGTGTGGCTAAGTGGGAGTGTCTAAGTGTGAGTGGGTGTGGCTAAGTGTGAGTGGGAGTGTCTAAGTGTGAGTGGGTGTGTCCTAAGTGAGTGGGTGTGGCTAAGTGGGAGTGGGTGTGGCTAAGTGGGAGTGGGTGTGTCCTAAGTGAGTGGGTTAGGGTTAGGGTTAGGGGTTAGGGTTAGGGTTAGGGTTAGGGTTAGGGTTAGGGTTAGGGGGTTAGGGTTAGGGTTAGGGTTAGGGTTAGGGTTAGGGTTAGGGTTAGGGGGTTAGGGTTAGGGTTAGGGTTAGGGTTAGGGTTAGGGTAAGGGTTAGGGTTAGGTTAAGGCAAGAACACCACCTGAGGATCGGTCAGTCGGCAAATAACTGGTGAACGGAAAGTGGTAGAGGGATGGAACCAGTGTCTAGGGGGGGGTTTTGGGGGGTTCCGGACGTCCCAGTGAAGACCCCATGTCGATAGCACTTACGGTTCCCGAGATAGTCCAAAATTGGGCAAAAAGGATCGGTCGCTGAGGACATAAGTCTCCGTAGGATGGTCCGACAGGGCTGGGAGTTGCCCAGATGCTCAGTTCCTCGTGGCGAGTAGATAGACACCCTACATGGCCTATTTCTGAGAGGTGTGAGGATCGGTCGCTTTTTGTCCCAAGTGTTTAGAGTGTGGTAAAGTGTGGGAAAAGCGGTTGTGGGCGTGTGTGAGGGCCAGTAGGCGTTCCTGTGCGTGATTGTGAGTGTCCAAGTGTGGGTTGGTGTGTCCAAGTGTGAGTGGGTTAGTGCAAGTGTGTGAGTGGGTGGGTGAGTGGGTGTGTCCTGAAGTGAGTGGGAGTGTCCAAGTGTTAGTGGTAGTTTGCCAGCAGTCCTGTGACCTTAGGTTTAGTAAAAAGGGTCATGTGAGGTGATAGATGAGTGTTTTGGGTTTAAAAGAGGTGAAGTAGGTGTTTTGAGGTGACTTGACCTTTGGTGACCTTTGTCCGTAACTCTTGAAGTGAGCGTGTTAGAGAGTTGGGAGTAGCAGGGTTGGATCGGGCTCGAAGAGCTCTATAAGATATGTGAAAATTAAGTTTGTAGTGTTTGTCTTTGATATTGATCTCCACTATGAAGAAGGGTGTTGGGTGCGAAGGACCTGAGAGGCTGTTGTGGGAGTGTGCGAGGGTTGTGAACTTTGGCACGGTAGGTGGTAGGATGACAAGTGAGGCATGTATGGAAAGGCCTTGTCTCCCTGAGTGTGGCTGCAGTGGAATGGTGTGTGCAAGTGGTTCCACTTTGCTGCTAGAAGGGGTGAAAGTTGTGTAAATTTGAGTGTCTTTTAATTTTTCATTTGCTTATAGTAAGGGGTAGAGGTATGAAAGTAGTATATTGGGGTACTGTAGGTGAGTCCGAATGACATATATTTCGTTGGTTTCCGTAGGCCTTTTAGAACCTGTAGATTGGGCATAACTTGGGATAGAAAGGTGGGATTGAGGCAAGGACATGGTGGTTGTATTTGGCATGGGATGCCGAGTTGTTTGAGTACAAACATGACTCCATTTGGAGACATAAGTACTTTATTATGGGGCCCTTTTGTGTTGTTGTATCTGTGGGTAGGAAGGTGCTATGGAGCTGGGA
>NC_061816.1:5000-10000 GCF_021462225.1 Girardinichthys multiradiatus
GGACACACCCACTCACCCACCCACTCACACACTTGGAACCACCCACTCACACTTTGATACACAACACACTCTTAAACACCCACAATCACACCCCACAACACTCTGCCATACACCTCTCACACTTGGCCACGCCCACACTTGCACCCATTTTTCAACATTTCACAAAGGTTCAAGGACCCCGGCATGTCACCCCTCCTTTTACTCAGGGGGACCCCCTGAGCACCAAGAACCAACTCCCAACTCCATACCACCTTCCTACCCAGACTTGGACTTGGCCCCAAAATCAATGGGACTCTATGGCAGCTATATGAAGGGAGTCACCTAGAGACGCCAAACTTCCTGGGGACCTGGCAGCCCCCCAGGGGAGTATACACACCAACTTTGGTCCATATGAGCATCATAGTTTTTGAGTTATTCTAAGTGAGCAATTTTTCAAATGAATGGGAGTCTATGGCAGCTATATGAAGGGAGTCACCTAGAGACGCCAAACTTCCTGGAGACCTGGCAGCCCCCCAGGGGAGTATACACACCAAGTTTGGTCCATATGAGCATCATAGTTTTTGAGTTATTCTAAGTGAGCACTTTTTCAAATGAATGGGAGTCTATGGCAGCTATATGAAGGGAGTCACCTAGAGACACCAAACTTTCTGGAGACCTGCGGGGGGCCCAGGGGAGTATACACACCAAGTTTGGTCCATATGAGCATCATAGTTTTTGAGTTATTCTTAGTGAGCAATTTTTCAAATGAATGGGAGTCTATGGCAGCTATGTCAAAGGAAGGTGCTACATCCACCAAATTCACAGGGTCCCTGGGGGCCCCCTAGAGGGTGCTACAGCCCAAGTTTCAGCTCTCTACCACCTTTAGTTTTTCAGTTATTCTTAGTGAGCAAAACCATTTTTTGGTTTTTATCCTATAACCTAACCCTAACCCTAACCCTAACCCTAACCCTAACCCTAACCCCTAACCCTAACCCTAACCCTAACCCTAACCCTAACCCTACCCTAACCCTAACCCTAACCCTAACCCTAACCCTAACCCAGGGGAGTATACACACCAACTTTGGTCCATATGAGCATCATAGTTTTTGAGTTATTCTTAGTGAGCAATTTTTCAAATGAATGGGAGTCTATGGCAGCTATGTCAAAGGAAGGTGCTACATCCACCAAATTCACAGGGTCCCTGGGGGCCCCCTAGAGGGTGCTACAGCCCAAGTTTCAGCTCTCTACCACCTTTAGTTTTTCAGTTATTCTTAGTGAGCAAAACCATTTTTTGGTTTTTATCCTATAACCTAACCCTAACCCTAACCCTAACCCTAACCCCTAACCCTAACCCTAACCCTAACCCTAACCCTAACCCTAACCCTAACCCCCTAACCCCCTAACCCCTAACCCTAACCCTAGCCCTAACCCTAACCCTAGCCCTCACTTTAGGACACACCCACTCACACTATCTATCACCTCACATGATGCTTTTTACTAACCCTAAGGTCACAGGACTTGGCCACACCCACTCACCCAGGACACACCCACTCACACTTAGCCACACCCACTCACTTAGCCACACCCACTCCCACTTAGCCACACCCACTCCCACTTAGCCACACCCACTCACTTAGGACACACCCACTCACACTTAGACAATCCCACTCACACTTAGCCACACCCACTCACACTTAGACACTCCCACTTAGCCACACCCACTCACTTTAGGACACACCCACTCACACTTTGACACACCCACTCACCCACTCACACTTTGACACACCCACTCACCCACTCACACTTTCACTCATTATGGACCATTTCAGGAAGCACTTTCTACCCACCCATGTCACCTCTCCTTTTACTCAGGGGGACCCCCTGAGCACCAGGAACCACCTCCCAGCTCCATAGCACCTTCCTACACACAGATACAACAACACAAAGGGGCCCCATAATAAAGTACTTATGTCTCCAAATGGAGTCATGTTTGTACTCAAACAACTCGGCAACCCATGCCAAATACAACCACCATGTCCTTGCCTCAATCCCACCTTTCTATCCCAAGTTATGCCCAATCTACAGGTTCTAAAAGGCCTACGGAAACCAACAAAATATATGTCATTCGGACTCACCTACAGTACCCCAATATACTACTTTCATACCTCTACCCCTTACTATAAGCAAATGAAAAATTAAAAGACACTCAAATTTCCACAACTTTCACCCCTTCTAGCAGCAAAGTGGAACCACTTGCACACACCATTCCACTGCAGCCACACTCAGGGAGACAAGGCCTTTCCATACATGCCTCACTTGTCATCCTACCACCTACCGTGCCAAAGTTCACAACCCTCGCACACTCCCACAACAGCCTCTCAGGTCCTTCGCACCCAACACCCTTCTTCATAGTGGAGATCAATATCAAAGACAAACACTACAAACTTCATTTTCACATATCTTATAGAGCTCTTCGAGCCCGATCCAACCCTGCTACTCCCAACTCTCTAACACGCTCACTTCAAGAGTTACGGACAAAGGTCACCAAAGGTCAACTCACCTCAAAACACCTACTTCACCTCTTTTAAACCCAAAACACTCATCTATCACCTCACATGACCCTTTTTACTAAACCTAAGGTCACAGGACTGCTGGCAAACTACCACTAACACTTGCTCATATTCACCCACCCAATCACCCCTTAGGACACTCCCACTCACTTCAGGACACACCCACTCACCCACCCACTCACACACTTGGAACCACCCACTCACACTTTGATACACAACACACTCTTAAACACCCACAATCACACCCCACAACACTCTGCCATACACCTCTCACACTTGGCCACGCCCACACTTGCACCCATTTTTCAACATTTCACAAAGGTTCAAGGACCCCGGCATGTCACCCCTCCTTTTACTCAGGGGGACCCCCTGAGCACCAAGAACCAACTCCCAACTCCATACCACCTTCCTACCCAGACTTGGACTTGGCCCCAAAATCAATGGGACTCTATGGCAGCTATATGAAGGGAGTCACCTAGAGACGCCAAACTTCCTGGGGACCTGGCAGCCCCCCAGGGGAGTATACACACCAACTTTGGTCCATATGAGCATCATAGTTTTTGAGTTATTCTAAGTGAGCAATTTTTCAAATGAATGGGAGTCTATGGCAGCTATATGAAGGGAGTCACCTAGAGACGCCAAACTTCCTGGAGACCTGGCAGCCCCCCAGGGGAGTATACACACCAAGTTTGGTCCATATGAGCATCATAGTTTTTGAGTTATTCTAAGTGAGCACTTTTTCAAATGAATGGGAGTCTATGGCAGCTATATGAAGGGAGTCACCTAGAGACACCAAACTTTCTGGAGACCTGCGGGGGGCCCAGGGGAGTATACACACCAAGTTTGGTCCATATGAGCATCATAGTTTTTGAGTTATTCTTAGTGAGCAATTTTTCAAATGAATGGGAGTCTATGGCAGCTATGTCAAAGGAAGGTGCTACATCCACCAAATTCACAGGGTCCCTGGGGGCCCCCTAGAGGGTGCTACAGCCCAAGTTTCAGCTCTCTACCACCTTTAGTTTTTCAGTTATTCTTAGTGAGCAAAACCATTTTTTGGTTTTTATCCTATAACCTAACCCTAACCCTAACCCTAACCCTAACCCTAACCCTAACCCCCTAACCCTAACCCTAACCCTAACCCTAACCCTAACCCTAACCCCTAACCCTAACCCTAACCCTAACCCTAACCCTAACCCTAACCCTAACCCACACTTAGACACTCCCACTTAGCCACACCCACTCACTTTAGGACACACCCACTCACTTTAGGACACACCCACTCACACTTTGACACACCCACTCACCCACTCACACTTTGACACACCCACTCACCCACTCACACTTTCACTCATTATGGACCATTTCAGGAAGGGCTTTCTACCCACCCATGTCACCTCTCCTTTTACTCAGGGGGACCCCCTGAGCACCAGGAACCACCTCCCAGCTCCATAGCACCTTCCTACCCACAGATACAACAACACAAAGGGGCCCCATAATAAAGTACTTATGTCTCCAAATGGAGTCATGTTTGTACTCAAACAACTCGGCATCCCATGACAAATACAACCACCATGTCCTTGCCTCAATCCCACCTTTCTATCCCAAGTTATGCCCAATCTACAGGTTCTAAAAGGCCTACGGAAACCAACAAAATATATGTCATTCGGACTCACCTACGGTACCCCAATATACTACTTTCATACCTCTACCCCTTACTATAAGCAAATGAAAAATTAAAAGACACTCAAATTTACACAACTTTCACCCCTTCTAGCAGCAAAGTGGAACCACTTGCACACACCATTCCACTGCAGCCACACTCAGGGAGACAAGGCCTTTCCATACATGCCTCACTTGTCATCCTACCACCTACCGTGCCAAAGTTCACAACCCTCGCACACTCCCACAACAGCCTCTCAGGTCCTTCGCACCCAACACCCTTCTTCATAGTGGAGATCAATATCAAAGACAAACACTACAAACTTCATTTTCACATATCTTATAGAGCTCTTCGAGCCCGATCCAACCCTGCTACTCCCAACTCTCTAACACGCTCACTTCAAGAGTTACGGACAAAGGTCACCAAAGGTCAAGTCACCTCAAAACACCTACTTCACCTCTTTTAAACCCAAAACACTCATCTATCACCTCACATCACCCTTTTTACTAAACCTAAGGTCACAGGACTGCTGGCAAACTACCACTAACACTTGGACACTCCCACTCACTTCAGGACACACCCACTCACCCACCCACTCACACTTGGAACCACCCACTCACACACTTGCACTAACCCACTCACACTTGGACACACCAACCCACACTTGGACACTCACAATCACGCACAGGAACGCCTACTGGCCCTCACACACGCCCACAACCGCTTTTCACACACTTTACCACACTCTAAACACTTGGGACAAAAAGCGACCGATCCTCACACCTCTCAGA